>NC_034180.2:13949999-14250719 GCF_002021735.2 Oncorhynchus kisutch
CCTTGTTCTTCATGATGCTCTCTGCGCTTTTAACGGACCTTTGAGACTATCACAGTGCAGGTGCATTTATACGGAGACTTTATTACACACAGGTGGATTGTATTTATCATCATTAGTCATTTAGGTCAACATTGGATCATTCAGAGATCCTCACTGAACTTCTGGAGAGAGTTTGCTGCACTGAAAGTAAAGTGGCTGAATAATTTTGCACGCCCAATTTTTCTGTTTTTGATTTGTTAAAAAGGTTTGAAATATCCAATAAATGTCGTTCCACTTCATGATTGTGTCCCACTTGTTGTTGATTCTTCACAAAAAAATACACTTTTATATCTTTATGTTTGAAGCCTGAAATGTGGCAAAAGGTCGCAAAGTTCAAGGGGGCCGAATACTTTCGCAAGGCACTGTACCTCAATCAGTGTTCTCAAAAAAATACTTCATGGTTGAGTGCGTAGTGGCGTAGAGTAGGCTATAGACGACACTGGGCCAATAGTGCGCCGCTTCATGGATCTCCCAGTCACGGCCAGCCGTGACACCGCCTGGGATCGAACCAGCCTGGGATCGAACCCGGGTCTGTAGTGACGCCTCAATCAGTGCCTTAGACCGCTGCACCACTCGGGAGGCCCCCGCAAATTGATTTTAACAAACAATTGGTCCCCCAAAAAATTCCACCCTCCCAATGTGGCCCTCGAGCAAAAAAGTTTGCTCACCCCTGCTATAAGATGCGTTTCTTAGATTTTTATAAATACATTTCTATTACACTTTATATGACTGAAGACATTAGCAGAATCTTTTTTAGTATGACAAAAACATGTTTTAGCCTACTCTGCCTGACAAACAGTTCAATAAAAATTATGACTGAATCATTTAGGTCGATGAAAAGGCGAGACACTTAGCCTACAATTGAGCCCCACAGTGGAGGTGTCATACTACCCATAAAACCTAGTGGTCAAACAGTGAAATGATTCCATTAATTTTTCCCATAGGGTATTTTAGAAACACTTACAATAAGGGCTGTGTTTCGTGTAGGCTTACCCTGGCGTAAAGTTTTGATTAACTATGTAAATCCCTCTCGGACAAGGTGACTTTATCAATATAATCTCGTTCAGATCATGGCATTTGTAGTTCTTTATGATAGCTACATTAGCGGCTATTTAGCATTTATTTTTTAGTTGGGTAAAACAGGCAAATAAATTGATAAGTCACCTTGTCCTAGAGAGATTTATCAGAACGCCACACCAGGGTAAGCCTACACGAAACACAGCCCTTATTTTAAACGTAAAAAAATGAATGGTGTAAAAACGATTGGAACCATTTCCTTGTTTTATGGGTGTTATGACTCCTACTGTCGTACTCTATATGACATCCAACTAACCGGGAGGAGGAAATTATTGTCCAAAAACTAACTTTCAAGTGGTGATAAAAAGTGAATATGCACACTCAGTGGTGACATGGCTGATATTGTCCGCCGGTGCCAATAAGATGGGTTATACCGTTCAATCAATAAAGTTTTTTGTTTTTGTACTTTTACCCATTTCTCCCCAATTTTTGTGATATCCAATTGGTAGTTGCAGTCTTGTCCCATTGCTGCAACTACCGTACGGACTCCGAGGCAAAAGTCGAGAGCAATGCATCCTCCAAAACACGACCCTTCCAAGCTGTACTGCTTCTTGATACACTGCTCGCTTAATCCGGAAGCCAGCTGGACCAATTTGTCGGAGGAAACACCATACAACTGGCGACCGTGCCGGTGTGCATGCCCCTGCCCGCCACAGGAGTCACTCGAGCGCGATGGGACAAGGACATCCGGCCAAACCCTCCCGTAACCCTGACGATGCTGGGCCAATTGTGCATCGCCTCATGGGTCTCCCGGTCGTGGCCGGCTGCGATAGCCCAGGATCAAACCCGGATCTGTAGTGCGCCACTTGGGATGCCCATCGTCAGCAAACTTAATGATGGTGTTGTAGTTGTGCTTGGCCACACAGTCGTGGGTAAACGGGGAGTACAGGAGGGGACGAAGCACTTACCCTAGGGGCCCCCGTGTTGAGGATCAGCTTGGCAGATGTGTTGTTGTCTACCCTTAACTCCTGGGGGTGGCCCGTCAGGAAGTCAAGGATCCAGTTGCAGAGGGAGGTGTTTAGTTCCAGGGTCCTTAGCTTAGTGTTGAGCTTTGTGGGCACTATGGTGTTGAACTCTAAGCTGTAGTCAATGAACAGCATTCTCACATAGGTGTTATTATGTTGGTCCTGGTGGGAAAGGGCAGTGTGGAGTGCGATTGAGATTGCGTCATCTGTGGATCTGTTGGGCCGGTATGCGAATTGGAGTGGAGCTAGGGTTTCCGCGATGATGGTGTTGATGGGAGCCGCGACCAGCCTTTCAAAGGACTTAATGGCTACTGGCATGAGTGCTACAGGGTGGTAGTCATTTAGGCTGGTTACCTTCACTTTCTCGGGCACAGGGACTATGGTGGTCTGCTTGAAACATGTAGGTATTACAGACTGGGTCAGGAAGAGGTTGAAAATGTCAGTGAAGACACTTGCCAGTTGGTCCGCACATGCTCGGACTGCACGTCCTGGTAATCCATCTGGCCTTGCGTTGACCTGTTTAAATTCTTGTTCACATTAGCTACGGAGAGCATGATCACCTAGTCGTCCAGAACAGTTGGTGATCTCATGCATGCTTCAGTGTTGCTTGCCTCAAAGCGAGTAGAAAATGCATTTACCCCGTCTGGTAGACTCGCGTCACTGGGCAGCTCGCGGCTGGGTTTCCCCTTGTAGTCCGTAATAGTTTGCAATGTCTTCGCTATTATTCTACAATGTAGAAAATAGTCAAAATAAAGAAAATCCCTGGAATGTGTTTCGACCTGCCAAGCTCGCCCTCATTCAACCCCGGTGTTTCAGTTCAGGTTGCAAAATGCAAGGTACTTTGTTTGTGTCGTCCTAACAAGCTGCCCCTCTGTCCAGCACCAGCAATATGGATAGATAAGGACGACATTTGAATTTATAAAGGAGGAGTCCAATTGATTTTTAATGAATCGCCTCTGAACTCCGTTTTTCCTCCTGGCACCCCTTTCATTATAGCATCCTCGTTACACACAAAAATAAATTAACTCACCCCCTTGGCAAAGGATTGGAGACTCTTGAGTGACCGCCGTCCCCTCTCCTCTCAAGTCATGTAGATATATTTTATCACTCTGAATTAATAAAGACATTGGAAAGCAATTAACACAAGCTGTATAGATTTGCGGCTGTGGTGGAAACTAGGAAGTACTTCCCTTGGCATGCCCATACACGCCTACTGAAGGAGGTGAAGTCACAACACAAAGAGACTTGATGTTTGCATTGATTGACTCTTGTGACTGTAATTAACAGAATCAAAAAGTTTCACTTCAATGATACAGTATCTATGCAACAATGTTCAACTCGACTGCCCTTTTCAGAAGTTGTCCAGGTCCACGTAATGTCTTTATATCAGTGATACTACTATTTTTTTTAAATCTATTTGTCATTTAATGTTACACTAATAAGGACATTTTTTTGTTTAAATTATTATATCATTCTTGCAACCAATATAATATTTGTATTTATTTATTTATTGGGGATACAACCATCCCAGCTCTGCAAATTTTGCTATGAAGTGTCAGAATCATTAGATGATCACTTGTTTTTGTACTGCCCATATGTACCTTGTTTTTGGTCGCAGGTTCAGGAATAGCTGAAAAATTTTAACATTTACCTGGCGCTAACTCTGCAAATACCACTACTTGAGGATTTGAAAAGTCATATTATAGATATAGATATATTAATACTCTTAACTTCTTATGGGCAGGTGGGACGGTTAGGTCCTACTTGGCAAACATCCGGTGAAATTGCAGAGTGCGAAATTCAAACAACAGTATTATAAATATTTAACTTTCATAAAATCACAAGTGTAATACACTAAAATAGATTAGATTTCAAACAGGCTTTACGGCGAAAGCAAACCATGCGATTATCTGAGGACAGCGCCCCGCATACAAACACATGAAAAACATATTTCAACCAGGCAAGGCATTTTGCCAGAAATCGGGATATAGGGATATAAAAAATGCCTTATCTTTGATGATGATCTTCTGTTGTAACTGGGACCTTTTGGAGTGCCATCACAAATGGTCCTTTTGTTTGATAATGTCCTTCCTTATATCCATAAAAACTCAGTTTAGCTGGCGCGCTTCAGTCAATAATCCACCCAGTTTCCCTCCATCAAAATGCATACAAAATGAATCCCAAATGTTACTAATAAACTTTTCCAAACAAGTCAAACAACATTTATAATCAAACCTTAGGTACCCTAATACGTAAATAAACGCTAAAATTTAAGACTGAGAATCGTTATTGTCTTTACTGGAGAAAAATACCAAAGAACACGCACTCTTCCACGCGCTTGGAAACACTACAGCCAAAATGGGAGCCACCTAGAAAAAATACAATTTCTGGCTAATTTTTCCAAAAAACAGCTTAACTCTTTCTAAAGACTGTTGACAACTAGTGGAAGCCCTAGGAACTGCAATCTGGGAGGACTTGGACTTAATTAAAGTGATAGCTATTGAAAATACAGGTAGGCTGAATTTATTGTTTTTTGGGGGGGGGGGGTTGACTTTGGGGTTTTGCCTGCCATTTCAGTTCTGTTATACTCACAGACATAATTTTAACAGTTTTAGAAACTAGAGTGTTTTCTATCCAAATCTACATATGCATATCCTAGCTTCTGTGCCTGAGTAACAGGCAGTTTACTTTGGGCACGCTTTTCATCCGGACGTCAAAATACTGCCCCCTTCCCAAGAGAGGTTAACAACATTTTCATTTACAATCTGTAGAAACTATGAGAATAGAAAGATTCATGACTTTTGTGAAACACCAGAGTTGAAAAACATATGGGTAATAGAAATAAAAACTGGACCATCCAGTGGGAGGGGTTGAGGGGACCTGAAGGGTGGGACAAAAAAACAAGATGACTCATGTAAAATATACTGTCTATAAAATATACTGTCTGTAAAATGTATATAGGATCTATATAGGATCTATAAGCAGCAAGTAGAAGCCTAAGTATTGTTGTCCATTAGTTTACTCCAATTAGGGGACGGATGTTTGGTTTAGGGGAAAATAATAGAGAAAAAAATGTATTTTATATATATATATATATATATATATAATTTTTAAAAAATTGATCTGACTGTAGATGTATTTATTTTTTTATCAACAGCTGAGCTAAAAGGGTCATCAGAGAACACACAGAGGAGAGAAGCCTTACTTCTTCTCTTAATGTGGCAAGAGTTTCTCCCGATTGGGCAATGTAAAAACACACCAACAGATACACACTTGAGAGAAGCCTTATCACTGCACTGACTGTGAGAAGAGATTCTACAGATTGGTGTCTTTTTAAATGGCCCAATGTATACATAAAGGAGAGAAGTCTCATCAGTTTTCTCAGACCAGCTAAGATTAGTCACTCCACTTAATTCTCATCCCATAAAATAATTGGCAACTTTGAATTGGATCAAATGAAGAAAGCGTAGAACACTCTTGTAATCCTATTGTTTCTCACTGTGAGAACTGTGCAGAAAGAAGGGAGCATTCTAGAATAGTAGCCTCTCTTCTCTTTACTGATCAGTGTGCACCTTGTCAGGTTGTGTGTTTTGTTAGCTTCTACTGTAAAGATATTGAGACCTTGGATTCCAATTATGATTGAATATCCTCCTTGAGGCGTCTCACTATGGAGTCTGATGGTTGACTGGGTGGTGCTGCTTCCCTCTGTAGTTTTCTGTGGGAATAAGCTTGTATACACAACATATACTGAGTGCACAAAACATTAAGGACACCTGTTCTTTCCGTAACATAGACTGTTTCTGTACAGCACTTTGTGACATCGGCTGATGTAAAAAGGGCTTTATAAATACATTTGATGATGATGATAATCATAATGAAGTGGGTACACTTTGAAAGGGGTAGTCCTTTCTGATATGGTAGCATACAGTTGGTTGATATAGCCACATACTTAGCATGTGCTTTAACACCCAGTCATCAGCAGCAAGGCGGCGTTGGGTCGAACCAACTTTGAACTCTGCTGTTTGTTGTATACCTGCCTGTCTGTGTGTTTTGTGGGTATGTGGTGTTCATGAGGACACATCAACACACTGAGAATGTTCCTGACCTGGGCCAGTATTCACAAAGTGTCTGATCTAAGCGTGCTGATCTAGGATCTGTCTGTATGATATTTCATTCCTTATGATCTAAAAGGCTAAACTTATCTTAGATCAGCACTCCTACTCTGAGACACTATGAATACAGGCCCCAACCTGATCTGTCACATCTCAACTGGCTAACCCATAAACGCATCCAAAGGCAAGTCTCTGAAGACAGTAAGGCCATAATGATGGAACACTGTCACTTTACAGCAACATCCCAATGCTTTTCATTAAAAGTTGAGCATAGGCTTATCCCATGGAGTTTTCACTGAGAAGTAACATCAAACCAAATATCAAGGTGCAGGTGTAGTACATTGTCCAATGTGATGTCAGGTAGTCCAATTGCTCTAGGAGTCTTTACTTGGTACAATATGAACCTAGTTGCGCCACTGAACCCATTGGATCCCATTTTAGTCCAGTGGTACTGTTATGTGCCTGTCATCTCCAGATTACACCCCTTATTTGGTCTTAGTGGTGTGCTGCCACATTTATAGTGCCATTTTAAAGGAACATCCAAGGAGGACCCATGGGAGGTTCCATTTGACAGCTCTAGATAGGGGGGTGTTGATGAATTGACTTACTAATCAATCGCCACTGTTGCCTGCTGTTTCCAGTGTCGGCAAGCCAGCCCACGTCTCCCGTGGCACCTGTAGCTCCCAGCTCGGCCTTGGCTAGCCGCCTGGCGCGGCCCATCAGCGATAGTCAGACTGAGATACAGAAAGGTACCTACAGCATCAGAGATGAGAAATACGGACCTGCTTTCTGCTCCCTATCTTCTTGCTGGTTGGGATTTTCTCCCTGGCTCCCTCTTTTTATCAAGGTTCTGTCATTCCTTCAAAATCCATCGCCCATGTCTTTCGACTTCTGTCTTCGCGTCCTTCCCCTGTCTCTTCCTATTTGTTCAATTTCACCTTTGGCTTCTAGCTGTGAAGGATGTGACTACCTGAAAACTTGACGGTGGTCTTTGGTTCGTAACAGCTGAGGTTAGGCTACTGGCAACTAATTCTGACGGTTGTCTGCATTTCTCCCATAGCTGGCTGTAAGGGTCCTCGTCTTGTTTCAACATTTCACAAACACACACTTGCTAGGACCAACCAAGCCTTCCACAGCTTCACCTGAGTTTTAATCAGCATCCCTGCTTAACTCCTGTATCCTCCTTGCATCCCCGGGCTCCCGTAGTTCCTTGCAGGTTGTCCCTTCTACTCTAAATTAAACTCCTTGCAGTTGCTTGTATTTCCCCTGCAGGTAAACGTGTATATACTTGTGGTATTTTAGCTGAAGAGGATAATTCTTGTGGTATTTTAGCTGAAGAGGATAATTGTGAAAGTATCATAGTCGGTATCTAACTTTGACTCAGTGTCTCCATGTTCCAGTCTGACACGACTTGAAATTGCATATCAATCCTATGATTGATTCACCATAGTTTCACATCTATGTTTTATATTCTCTTCACTTTATGATATCTTACCAGAGCTCCAAGCTAACAGATACAGCCTCTCTCAATATTCATGACAGTCGCCTTTCTCTTCAGGCACTATGCAAGGGCAGCCACATAGCGGGCCTGTGGTCCTGGCAGATGACTTGAAGAACCCGGCCATGGAGAAACTGGAACTAGTGAGGAAGTGGAGCATCAACACGTACAAAGTAATACTTGCCACCAGCACCTACTGCCCCCTCCTTCTCTCACTCACATATTCTCAACCTTGCTTTTTCACACCTCTATCTCCTTAGTCCCTCCCTCTCTCCCACAATCCATTTCCGACTTGGACAGGTAAACTACCCCCTTTTCCTTTCATTTTTCAAACTGGCTCTCATCTGCAGCTGGCATCTCAACACACACACACACAGCTTTTCATAGCCATAGTTGGATTGGTGAGCTACCTATGATCTCATCTGTCCATTATTCTCCATTGTGCTGTGAATGTTTACTGATGGATCCCCTGCTTTATTGTACACTTACAAAAGAATGAAACAAAAGAGTTGCTGTAGAACATCTGATGCAGCAAAACTGTTTCTCAGTGATAATACACAACACTACATACATATTTTTAATATCCATTTAAAGATATTGCCTTGAATGTGATCACAGCTTTAGATAACCGTTAAATAAAATCTGTCTGCTCCCAGAGCCAACACACAGGCTTTAGCTTGGAGGGCTAACATGGTCTTGAGACAAGTCGATGACCTGGGTTGGTTACACTAGGATTCTGACTGTATCTGATGTTGGGTTCTCAATGCTAACAATGTTAGTGCTAACTCGTTTGAAGCCAAGATCAGCTACTCTCGGATGCTAACGATGCTAACACTAAGTCGTTCGAAACAACAGGTCAGTTACACTGGGATAATATATGCTAACGCTAACTTGTTTGAAACACAAGGTCTGTTATTTTAGAATGCTAATGCTAAATCGTTCCATTCCTTTGGTCAGTTACATTAGGAATGCTAACACTTCTCTCCCCGCAGTGCACCAGGCAGATCTTGTCGGAGAAGCTGGGCCGCGGCTCACGGACGGTGGACCCGGAGCTGGAGGGGCAGATCGAAGTGCTGCGCGACAACAAGCGCAAGTACGAGCACGTGGTCAAGCTGACCCAGACTCTGGCCAACCAGCTCACCCAGATGATGCAGACTCAGCGGCAGCTGGGCGACGCCTTCGCTGACCTCGGCCTCAAGTCGCCGGAGCTCCATGTGAGTCAGACACTCTTTTTTTTTTTTTTTTTTTTTTACTTTGACCTTACCGAGGAACCTGAAGGTGGAGTAGGTTGAAGTAGTTGACACTAACCACTGATACAGGATACATTTATTTTATTTATTTATGCCCGTAATGTTAATGTAAGGTTAGGATTGGGGGTAAAGTAACCTCTTCCTAGATCTGTGGTTTGGGGCATACCTTGTAAGGATGGCCATTTCTGTTGCTGGTTCTTTGTCAATACTCTGAAATGACTTCCTTTCCTCATCACTTTTTTTTCATAACCCCTGATAGCTAGGTGAAAGAACTGGATAAGTTTCCACTATTTTGCTTTCACCTGTCAGATCAGTCAGTGATTTTCTCCCTTTTCTTTTTTACTTGAGCTGCTTCAGGTTGCCTCAGTGCGGATAATTCTGAGTGGGTTCACTTGTGTTGAATTCTCAAACGCACTAAAAGCCTTTGATAAATTGTTTTTATTTGTCTCTATATAAAATGGATTTAAGACAGACCACTTCATGCAAAGGCGGAACTGTTATGTGACTTAGCTGTTTCATACATGATGTATAATTTATTGTTTGTAGTAAATGCGTTATTGATGTACACTGAAATAGTATGAAATACTAAACAAATGTCCTTTTCCCCCCCCTGCACTGACTCTCTTGAACTGGCTCTATGCACACTCACACATACTACACTGTGATGGTTTTGTTTGCCAGTATCATCCTTGTAATTCACTCAACATCACTCCTCACAGTTCTTTTAAAGACTTCTTATGTCAGCTCTTTTTACTTATTTACTTTACTTATTACACACACACACTGTATACGCTCAATACACACAAAACACGCCTACATGCATATTGACGCTACACTCACCAATACACACTTTCACACTCTTCACATAAACAGAGTAGCAGCAGTGTATCTATCCATCCTGACAAGGGGTTGGAACCAAAATTATTTCCCAATCGATTGGTTCTGAACAGAACCGTATTTTCTTTTGTTCCACTGTTCCAACCAGCAAAATGAAGTTATGAACCAGTTCAAACCCCCAAAAAGTAATGGTTTATATAGGTTCTTTCTGTTCCTTTTTAAACCTCTGAAATCATTGTATTTGAATTTTTTTTTTACATTAAATTACTTCACCAGTGGATAGAGCAGCTTGCTATGGAGGGGGCAAGATATGTAAATGCATTGGACAGACAAGTGTAGTGAAGGGCGAGGAGAGCGCTGGGCATGAAGCAATGGGCATGTTATGACATGCATGATCTGAATTAGACCCACAGAATTATATCCACGAAGGAGCGGCGTCTTTGAAGAAAGTTTGAATGTCTTTGAACTTCAGAGTTGGCTTAACCAACGTTGGACCAGAGCTAGCCTTTGATCATGACTCTCAGTTCCATAATGTGGCTAGACCAGAGCTAGCTAGTGTGTGTGGAGTGGCACCAGAATTAAAATAAAAAATAATTTTGTAGTTAATAAATCCAATGTAAAATGTGATATCGGTAGTATCCTTAACCAGAATCGAAAAAGTTAATCCATTGTTCCCGAATTTGAAAATCCCCCTCCCTAATTTTTGAATCACGCCTTTAACGTCAGTAACTACAGTAGACTGCATGCTTCAGAGGGAGTGGAGGTAGCCTACACACACTGGCAAAGAATTTCAGCTGGCAGGCAGGCAGACACTATAATAAGTTTGCAAAGCCCTCACTGTCACTCATAGGTGCTTTGTTAAATTTTTTTTGTGGGACTGGAGATAAATGCCGGAATGTAAAATAAGGTTATTAACCCGTTTCCATGCTTTTAAAATAGCGTCTCTGTTCCCGGCAACAGTATAGATCACTTTTGTTCTGGTTCTGTTCCTCCCAAACATTTAGTTATTTTATGGTTTTCAGTTAGTGGGGCAAAAAAAGTATTTAGTCAGCCACCAATGTGCAAGTTCTCCCACTTAAATAGATGAGGCCTGTAATTTTCATCATAGGTACACTTCAACTGTGAGAGACAAAATGAGAAAATAAAATCCAATTGTAGGGTTTTTAATGAATTTATTTGCAAATAATGGTGGAAAATAAGTATTTGGTCACCTACCAACAAGCAAGATTTCTGGCTCTCACAGACCTGTAACTTCTTCTTTAAGAGGCTCCTTTGTCCTCCACTCGTTACCTGTATTAATGGCACCTGTTTGAACTTGTTATCAGTATAAAATACACCTGTCCACAACCTCAAACAGTCACACTCCAAACTCCACTATGGCCAAGACCATTGAGCTGTCAAAGGACACCAGAAACAAAATTGTAGACCTGCACCAGGCTGGGAAGACTGAATCTGCAATAGGTAAGCAGCTTGGTTTGAATAAATCAACTGTGGGGGCAATTATTAGGAAATGGAAGACATACAAGACCACTGATAATCTCCCTCAATCTGGGGCTCCACGCAAGATCTCACCCCTTGGGTTCAAAATGATCACAAGAACGATGAGCAAAAATCCCAGAACCACACAGGGGGACCTAGTGAATGACCTGCAGAGACCTGGGACCAAATTAACAAAGCCTACCATCAGTAACACACTACGCCGCCAGGGACTCAAATCCTGCAGTGCCAGACGTGTCCCCCTGCTTAAGCCAGTACATGTCCAGGCCCGTCTGAAGTTTACTAGAGAGCATTTGGATGATCCAGAAGAAGATTGGGAGAATGTCATATGGTCAGATGAATATAACTTTTTGGTAGAAACTCAACTCGTCGTGTTTGGAGGACAAAGAATGCTTAGTTGCATCCAAAGAACACCATACCTACTGTGACGCATGGGGGTGGAACCATCATGCTTTTGGGCAGTTTTTCTGCAAAGGGACCAGGACGACTGTCCGTGTAAAGGAAAGAATGAATGGGGCCATGTATCGTGAGATTTTTGAGTGAAAACCTCCTTCCATCAGCAAGGGCATTGAAGATGAAATGTGGCTGGGTCTTTCAGCATGACAATGATGCCAACCACACCGCCCGGGCAACGAAGGAGTGGCTTCGTAAGAAGCATTTCAAGGTCCTGGAGTGGCCTAGCCAGTCTCCAGATCTCAACCCCATAGAAAATATTTGGAGGGAGTTGAAAGTCCGTGTTGCCCAGCAACAGCCCCAAAACATCACTGCTCTAGAGGAGATCTGCATGGAGGAATGGGCCAAAATACCAGCAACAGTGTGTGAAAACCTTGTGAAGACTTACAGAAAACGTTTGACCTCTGTCATTGCCGACAAAGGCTATATAACAAAGTATTGAGATAAACTTTTGTTATTGACCAAATACTTATTTTCCACCATAATTTGCAAAGAAATTCATTAAAAATCCTACAATGTGATTTTCTGGATTTTTTTTCTCATTTTGTCTGTCATAGTTGAAAGTGTACCTATGATGAAAATTACAGGCCTCTCATCTTTTTAAGTGGGAGAACTTGCACAATTGGTGGCTGACTAAATACTTTTTTGCCCCACTGTATGTTCCCTGAACCGGTTCCAACCCCTGATCCAGATTGCCTAGTCACTTTTCTTATCCCTACTTGCATGAACACATTACCTCAAATACCTCGTACCCCTGCAAATTGACTCAGTACCGGTACTCCTTGTACATAGTCTTGTTGTTGTTATTTTGTGTTAATATTACCTTATTTTGTTTAGCACATTTTTCTTACTTTTTTAACTTTGCATTGTTTGGAAATGGCTTGTTATCAAGCATTTCATGGTAAATTCCACACATTTAATTCGGCCATTTAATCGAAATACATGTTTTTAAGTATTTGCTTATGCGTAAATGATAGCAACCTAAAACCCTTTTCAGATTTAAAGGCAATTGTGAACAGTAAACTGGGTGGGTCCTGAACTTCATGTTCTTTCTTTATTGTAATGGGATTTATGCACGTACCCAACTGCTGCCTAATGAAAGGTGTGTGTGTGTGTGTTTGTTTGTGTTTCAATGTTCTGTTTTTAAGATGGTAGCACTGCCATGTTTCATCTTAGATTTTTTTTTAACATCCTTCTGTTTTATAATGAGTAAGTCTGTCAAATTGTTTATTTGCTGTGACATTTAGGCATAGACGTTCATTGGTTTGTTAAGACTTCCATTTCTATTAATGGTTTAAATAAACATGTTTCTAGATTTAAGAAAGCACAACTCATGGTTGGAAGTTAAATGTTACTGTCTGAATTGTTATTTGATCTATGAGCTCTCAATTGGAAACCCTTGATGGGAATTTTATAATGATTAAATGTACACTACCGTTCAAAAGTTTGGTCACCTAGAAATGTCCATGTCCATTTTTTTTATAAAAAATCTAATTGATCATAAATACAGTGTAGACATTGTTAATGTTGTAAATTACTATTGTAGCTGGAGACGGCAGATTTTTCATGGAATATCTACATAGGTGTACAGAGGCCCATTATCAGCAACCATCACTACTGTGTTCCAATGGCACGTTGTCTTAGCTAATCCAAGTTTATCATTTTAAAAGGATAATCGATCATTAGAAAACTCTTTTGAAGTTATGTTAGCCAGATGAAAACTGTTGTCCTGATTTAAAGAAGCAATAAAACTGGCCTTCTTTAGACTAGTTGAGTATCTGGAGCATCAGCATTTGTGGGTTTTATTACAGGCTCAAAATGGCCAGAAACAAAGACCTTTCTTCTGAAACTCGTCAGTCTATTATTGTTCTGAGAAATGAAGGCTATTTCATGCGAGAAATTGCAAAGAAACTGAAGATCTTGTACAACGCTGTGTACTGCTCCCTTCACAGAAGAGCGCAAACTGGCTCTAACCAGAATAGAAAGAGTAGGAGGCCCCAGTGCACAACTGAGCAAGAGGACAAGTACAGTTTGAGAAACAGACGCCTCACAAGTCCTCAACTGGCAGCTTCATTAAATAGTGCCTGCAAAACACCAGTCTCAATGTCAACAGTGAAGCGGCAACTCCGGGATGCTGGCCTTCTAGGTAGAGTTGCAAAGTAAAAGCCATATCTCAGACTGGACAATAAAAATAAAATGTTATTTTGTGCACCGGGGCTTCCCACTCTTTCTATTCAGGTTAGAGCCAGTTCGCGCTGTCCTGTGAAGGGGGTAGTACACACATTACCAACAAACTAACATGGCCCAAGCACACCAAGACAGTCGTGAAGAGGGCACAACAAAAACTATTCCCCCTCAAGGGACTGAAAAGATTTGGCAAGGATCCTCAGATCCTCAAAAGGTTCTACAGTTGCACCATCAAGAGCATCCTGGTTCCATCACTGCCTGGTATGGCAACTGCCCGGTCTCTGACCGCAAGGTACTACAGAGGGTAGTGCGTACGGCCCAGTACATCACTGGGGCCAAGCTTCCTGCCACCCAGGACCTCTATACCAGGCGGTGTCAGAGGAAGGCCCTAAAATTTGTCTGGCTCCAGCCACCCTAGTCAAAGACTGTTCTCTCTGCTACCGCATGGCAAGCAGTACCGGAGCGCCAAGTCTAGGACAAAATACTTTAAAACTGCTTCTAACCCCAATCCATAAGACTGCTGAACATCTAATCAAATGGCTACCCAGACTATTTGCATTGCTCTCCTCCCCCCTTTACGCTGCTGCTACTCTGTTATTATCTATACCTAAGTCACTTTAATTACTCTACCCACATGTATATATTACCTTGACTAACCGGTGCCCCCCCCCCACACATTGACTCTGTACCAATACCCCCTGTATATAATAGGCTCGTTATTACACTGCTCAAAAAAATAAAGGGAACTCTTAAACAACACAATGTAACTCCAAGTCAATCACACTTCTGTGAAATCAAACTATCCACTTAGGAAGCAACACTGATTAACAATACATTTCACATGCTGTTGTGCAAATGGAATAAACAACAGGTGGAAATTCTAGGCAATTAGCAAGACACCCCCAATAAAGGAGTGTTCTGCAGGTGGTGACCACATACCACTTCTCAGTTCCTATGCTTCCTGGCTGATGTTTGGGTCACTTTTGAATGCTGGCGGTGCTTTCACTCTAGTGGTAGCATGAGACGGAGTCTACAACCCACACAAGTGGCTCAGGTAGTGCAGCTCATCCAGGATGGCACATCAATGCGAGCTGTGGCAAGAAGGTTTGCTGTGTCTGTCAGCGTAGTGTCCAGAGCATGAAGGCGCTACCAGGAGACAGGCCAGTACATTAGGAGACGTGGAGGAGGCCGTAGGAGGGCAACAACCCAGCAGCAGGACCGCTACCTCCGCCTTTGTGCAAGGAGGAGCAGGAGGAGCACTGCCAGAGCCCTGCAAAATGACCTCCAGCAGGCCACAAATGTGCATGTGTCTGCTCAAATGGTCAGAAACAGACTCCATGAGGGTGGTATGACGGCCTGACGTCCACAGGTGGGGGTTGTGCTTACAGCCCAACACCGTGCAGGACATTTGGCATTTGCCAAAGAACACCAAGATTGGCAAATTCGCCACTGGCGCCCTGTGCTCTTCACAGATGAAAGCAGGTTCACCCTGAGCACTGGAGTCTGGAGAGGTCGTGGAGAACGTTCTGCTGCCTGAAACATCCTCCAGCATGACCAGTTTGGCGGTGGGTCAGTCATGGTGTGGGGTGGCATTTCTTTGGGGGGCCGCACAGCCCTCCATGTGCTCGCCAGAGGTAGCCTTACTGCCATTAGGTACCGAGATGAGATCCTCAGACCCCTAGTGAGACCATATGCTGGTGCGGTTGGCCCTGGGTTCCTCCTAATGCAAGACAATGCTAGACCTCATGTGGCTGGAGTGTGTCAGCAGTTCCTGCAAGAGGAAGGCATTGATGCTATGCACTGGCCCGGCCGTTCCCCAGACCTGAATCCAATTGAGCACATCTGGGACATCATGTCTCGCTCCATCCACCAACGCCACGTTGCACCACAGACTGTCCAGGAGTTGGCGGATGCTTTAGTCCAGGTCTGGGAGGAGATCCCTCAGGAGGACCATCCACCACATCAGGAGCATGCCCAGGCGTTGTAGGGAGGTCATACAGGCACGTGGAGGCCACACACACTACAAATACAATTTTTCTTGATTGAGAGGTCACTCAATATCCATTAATCTCTTTAGGAAATGCATCATATTTTAGGGAATTAGTATTTTGATCATATTCAATGATACTATGCTTGCTCAGATAATATAATTGTTCTATGGTAGTTATCTTATTGAATTGTCTAAAAGGTGTGTGATGTAATCTTGTCTTTCAGGAGGAGTTTGGCTACAATGCTGACACTCAAAAACTTTTGTCCAAAAATGGGGAGACCCTATTGGGAGCAATCAACTTCTTCATTGCCAGTGTGAACACACTGGTGGACAAAACAATTGAGGACACTATGATTAACATCAAACAGTATGAAATTGCCAGGTAATATGAGAATATCAGTTTAAATTTGTTTACTGTTACTCGTTGATTGACGTGCATCCTCTTTTTGAACATTTTGACAGCATACGTTATTCCTAGTCATTTTCTGAAATTGACTCAGTTTAGGAAATTGCCATGTCCAAGTTAGTGTTTTGGGGGGGTTCATCAATGTTTTGTAGGATTTTATTTGACTGTTGGTCGTGTTACTACCCCTAGCTTGGTCCCAGATCTGTTTGTTGTATAACCAACTCCTCGTTGTCTGGAAAACGTTGACCGTTGGCAAGTGAAAAAAAAGAGTATGCAGTTGACTTTCGTCTGGTTTTTGACACCCCCTGTAGAGTTGAGTTCGACGCGTACCGCACAGACCTGGAGGAATTGAACCTGGGCCCGCGGGATGCCACCACGCTGCCCAAGATAGAACACTCCCAGCAACAGTTCCAGATCCACCGCGAGAAGTATGAGAAGATGCGCAACGACGTCTCCGTCAAGCTCAAATTCCTGGAAGAGAACAAGGTATGTCAGAAGCTAGTTTTTGCTGCCATTTCAGGAGACATGAGTATTCTTGGTCTTTTCAAGGGCTAGTACAGAATACATTGGACCAAATTTTGCGTCCTTACTAGGATGTAATTGTCTTGGAACCTTTGCTGTCAAGGGATTAACATGGGTAACCAGGATCCTGGGACAGTCTCTGGAACACTTCGCATTTCCCGAAATAATAACCTTGGAAATTACAATATTTTTCCTTAACTTCTTGACGCAACCCATCCCGTTAGCGGGATCATTTTCATCAACAACCGCTGAATTGCAGAGCGCCACATTTAAAAGAAATTACTAAAAATATTTATATTCATGAAATCACAAGTGCAATATAGCAAAACACGGCTTATCTTTTTGTTAATCGACCTGTCGTGTCAGATTTTGAAAATATGCTTTACAGCGAAAGCAATCCAAGCGTTTGGGTAAGTTTATCGATCACTAGACAAAACATTATGAACACCTAGCATCATAGTAGCTTGGTCACGAAAATCAGAAAAGCAATAAAAATTAATCGCTTACCTTTGATGATCTTTGGATGTTTTCACTCACGAGACTCCCAGTTACATAATAAATGTTCCATTTGTTCCATAAAGATTATTTTTATATCCAATTTGTTGGATATATATTTGTTTGGCGCATTATGTTCAGAAATCCACAGGCTCGAGCAGTCACGACAACGCAGACGAAAATTCACAATAGTATACGTAATGTCCACAGAAACATGTCAAATGTTTTTTATAATCAATCCTCAGGTTGTTTTTAAAATGTACAGTATAATCGATAATACTTTTTCAGTAGGAGAGGGAGAGTCAAAAGGCTGCTCTGTTGCGCAAGAAAAACTCATGCGAACACCCAGCTATCCACAGACGTGAGGTTTGATTTGATTTTCCTCAGGTTTTCGCCTACAATATCAGTTCTGTTATGCTCACAGACAATATTTTGACAGTTTTGGAAACTTTTTAGAGTGTTTTCTATCCTAATCTGTCAATTATATGCATATTCTAGCATCTGGGCCTGAGAAATAGGCCGTTTACTTTGGGAATGTTATTTTTCCAAACATAAAAATAGTGCCCCCTAGCTGAAAGACTACACTACATGCGCATCGGCAGATTAGCCGAAAATAAAATATCACATTATCCAAGCAGGTTGTCGCATGGAAGCTTTCTTTAGCCTGGCGTATTTTTTTCACACAGTCATCATAAATTCAAAGCACATGCCTAATTGACACTGCCGGACCGCACATGCAACCCGAATGCAGTTAATAAACAGCACAGTATAGCCTATAAAATTAGTGCTGCTTTGAGCTGTCATTGTGTCTCTTCAGACAGTCACAAATGTTATAGGCCTATGCCCAATTTACTACATGGGCATCTCTGTCACAGACATTAAGTCTGCTAACAATTCAGAGAGGCATGAGGGGAAATTATATTTTCACCTAGAGCCTAGGCTATTTTCCTATTCATTCCCACTGAAACCAAAATCCTGATACCTGTCTCGCATGAAAATTCCTAACTTTATTCTGTAATTCATAGATTGTATTGTCAAAGCACGTCTCTTGCCTGTGTGTCAAAATACCGCTATTACATTTACCCCGCTTCTCTGCACTGTCTCGTGCTTGCTTACTATATTGAAAGCTTCGGTTGAGAATGTGTAATCAACAAACAATATGAGAGTATATATGGATATTTGAGTGCGAACTGTCGAGAGCCTACTGCTAAAATGTGCTGAATTAATTGAGGAACATGGTAGCGCTCTGAATTTATGAACGGCCTGCTTCACAATGTCATTGGCGATCAAAGATAAAGTAACTATCATTACTAAATATCAGTTTAATTTGCTCTGAAATCTTTACATAGTGGCGTAGCCAAGCCGACAACGTGGTGCAGAGCCCTTTTTATTTAGGGTGAACCCTGGCACAGTGACCATATCTTGGTTTTAAATGTGCACCTTCAATTTTTGCATTATTTCCTGGGATTCTCTGAATAAATATGAATTATTAACACTATTAAAACTAGATACATCTTAAGGAAAATATTCATCATTACTGCCAAGTCGGCCTGGTCTCATTGACTAAACCTAACATAGTAAAAACCAAATCTGGGACACTCAAATTGTAAGATATATTAAGTTTGGTATGGTTACTTAAGGTAAAAACGAAACATTTAATTTGTAACATATCATACGAAATGGGTAATGTACAGCCACAAATTAATACATACCGTACGTGACATGTCATATTAAATGGAGTGTCTCTGATTTACATACAAAATAATACAAAATGTTCCGAGGCCAGGTTGGCCAAATCTCTAAAAAGTCTTGAAAAGTCTGCTGGGATATTTGCTGTATCAAAACAAACTTGTCCATTACACAGTTCTTCAACAGGCATTAAATTCGGGTATGTGTTTGTTTACTCTGGTGTGAGTGCTCATGTCCTCTTTCTGTTCTTTCTCCGACCCCTTTCCCAGGTGAAAGTGTTGCACAACCAGCTGATCCTCTTCCACAATGCCATCGCGGCATACTTTGCAGGAAACCAGCAGCAGCTGGATGAGACGCTCGAGCAGTTCCACATCAAGTTGAAAATGCCCGGCGGGGATACGCCATCTTGGCTGGAGGAGCACTAATCAACCGACCCATCCCTCCCAAAAAATCCACTGTGGTTTGGTCTGGAGAGGCTCTGGAATTACTGTGAAGCAACAGGAAACGCTCTCTGCTCCTTGTCTGCCTCTGTTCCTCCCACTTTTCTTCATGATTGTAAAAGGTTTTTAGGCAAAGCAACACTAAGACAAAGAATTAATTTAAAAAACATTTGTCAATCTCTTGTTTGATAAACTGTAAGTTCTGTTTTCTACTATTTTCTCTTGTTCTTCCTGTACTGGGAAATCCATTGACCGTTGTTCTAATCGTGAAGTGGCGCTCTTTCGCTCGTTCTCTTTTTAACTTGGAACTGTTGCAGTTCTTTTCGAATCATGGAAAATTCACTTTTTGGGGTTGATTTGACAAATCTAGTGAGAAGCACGGAAATGTTAAATACATTTTGAAAAGTGTATGGCCTTTTTACTCCAGCTTATTAATGTTGTAGCTCGATACCGCAGAGACATTTTGGGGACAAAATGTCCGTCCTCTATTTGGCTCTGCATCCAGTTGGATAATTTATCTCCACTTGTTGTAAAAGTCTGGCCACCCATTGATCAAGTAACACTAATGATAGGCATCATTAAATTTACATGATGTATCATAAGCTTGTGTGACACCTGTTATACCCAGTGTATGACTGTATGAAATGGATTACCGCCTTGGAAGTCGATAGCGTAGATTAGATGGTTGGTTTTCACTGTTTGTCATTGTACTGTAATGAATAGCGCCGCTGGGCATTTTATAAGAAGTGTCAATGTCATGTTTATGGTGCTATTATGTTGCAGTAATGATGTTCAAGTAGTGTTAACCATTTGTGTTTGTATTTGACTTTAATCATGGGTATAATGATGGACAATATTAATTATTGAATTGAACATTTTGTAATTCCAGAGAAATTGAAGGACCAGCCTTACCACTTGAACTTGATGTGCCTTGTTTTATGTACAACTCTCTCGCTCTGTCTGGTGTTTCAGCTAAACTTTGCCCTCACACTGCCAGCTTCAGGACCACATAGCAGTAGATGGATAAAGAATGGACCAAACATTACATACACTCCAAACCAACGTAAACCACTCAATTGTCCCATTTCACTATTACCTCGCCGTGTGAGTCGAATCCTTTTTGCCGCATTTGAGAAGGGGGGTAAATACGAGTAAACAGCTAGCGATTTAGCTGCTAATTAAAGAGTGAGACTTATCTGCTTTAAAACTAACCTGTATGCTAAACGAGAATGTAAATGTTTGCATTTTAGAATCAGAGCAACAAAAGTTCAGTCTTGGCATTGTACAACGACAATCTCTATGCTAGTTAATGGCGCAAACAGCACAATGTGACAGTGAAATAGGGTGATTCCCTATTAAAACGTTATCCTCTCAAGTATATAATATCGCACATTTATGTACTATGAGACAAAATGACAAAAAAATGACAAAAAAAAACACTTGTGTAAGAACTGTATATGGGATGAAACCTAAATGAAAGTGGACTTGAAAAACTTCTTGTACATAGGAAAGACCAGCATCCTTTTCTTGAGCTTCTAACCTTTTGAATAATTATTTTCTGAATACTATAGTTATTTCCTTCGAAAGGACCACAGGTATTCTAGCCAGCTGTCTCGTCCCTGCGGGCAAAATATGGCATGGGATTTCATAATGATATATTCTGGTTGTTGAAATGTTAGATAGCCAGGTGAAGACCTTTTTTTCATAACGCCATATTTTGGTTATCTGGTCAAATTATATCTGAACACCTTCCCTTTAGAACCTGACCATAATGTTCACAAAAGACATCATAATGACGGTATTGCAACCACTTTTGCCCACTGGGGTTCCTGTCTTCTACCTACAGTACCGTTCCTGCTGTACAACAGCGTGTGTGTATTGTACATCAATCTGTTGTTCAATGACATGATGTAAGCATAGATATATATTTGTAATTTCCTCTTTTATCCTAGATATATTATAGGGTATATGAATGAAGCCATGGGGCATTTTTCTCATGCTGATTAACAGATGTTGAGTTCAAAAACAGGTTTCTGAATGTTGTGCAATGTCTTTTGGGGGAAAATAATAAAATGTTTTCTTCATAAATGGCTCCTTTTGGTGTTTTTGTATATTCGCAATAATCGAGCGCAGGCATTTTATATTTTCACAATGTCTTTGCATTCGGTGCCTTTGTATGATTTGTGTGTACAGATTTGGATGATTTAGCTTCATGTGGTGCTGCCACCAGTGGCTGGTATTGAGAAGGCTTAGCTACAGTATATAAATAAATATATTTTCTGGTGTCCTCTTTTTAAGAAAACCTAAAATGCACATTGGTGTAGCTTGTTTTCTATTGATAAAGGAGATAATTCATTATGGAAGCATTTTGTATATAACTAAAGCACATCTTAAAACTGAGTGGAATAAAAAAAAAAATTCTTTACAATTCCAGTGCAACATCTTTTGAATTGAGGCTTTTCCAAGTGGAAAGTGTTTTATTTTAGAATCACCTACCTGCAACACCCAAAAGGCTTAAGCGTCACAGGATCTAACTGATTTGTTAAAAAACTGAATGGATGTGAAGTTTAACGATTGTCTTCTCAGAGCCATTACAAAAGTAAAAGCAAGTGCTGGTGGAACTGATTTGTGCTTAATAAATTGCTGTCGCTCTGCAATTCAACTTTGCGCGCTCCTGGTCAGTTTTCAACTATTTCAATCCTCAGATTCTATTGTTTATCCTTTTTTTGATTGTACAATTTCAGAAAGTCAAAGCCTATCAGTTAACAGTCCTTTTGTGGTCATCAGACATTAACAGTGTAAGTGCTCACTCACTGGATCTATTATTCATAAGGATAGACTCTTTGTATGGCATATGTTCTTTGTTTGCCTGGAAATGTTACTGTAATATAGAATGATCCATTCTGTATAACTGTTTGGTATGTAAAATGCCAGCATGAAGTCATAAGTGTGCCGCAAACATATACAGTGGGGCAAAAAAAGTATTTAGTCAGACACCAATTGTGCAAGTTCTCCCACTTGAAAAGATGAGAGAGGTCTGTAATTTTCCCCATAGGTACACTTCAACTATGACAGACAAAATGAGAATGAAAAAAATCCAGAAAATCACATTGTAGGATTTTTAATTAATTTATTTGCAAATTATGGTGGAAAATAAGTATTTGGTCATCTACAAACAAGCAAGATTTCTGGCTCTCACAGACCTGTAACTTCTTCTTTAAGAGGCTCCTCTGTCCTCCACTCGTTAACTGTATTAATGCCACCTGTTTGAACTTGTTATCAGTATAAAAGACACCTGTCCACAAACTCAAACAGTCACACTCCAAACTCCACTATGGCCAAGACCAAAGAGCTGTCAAAGGACACCAGAAACAAAATTGTAGACCTGCACCAGGCTGGGAAGACTGAATCTGCAATAGGTAAGCAGCTTGGTTTGAAGAAATCAACTGTGGGAGCAATTATTAGGAAATGGAAGACATACAAGACCACTGATAATCTCCCTCGACCTTTTTGGTAAAAACTCAACTCGTCGTGTTTGGAGGACAAAGAATGCTGAGTTGCATCCAAAGAACACCATACCTACTGTGAAGCATGGGGGTGGAAACACCATGCTTTGGGGCTGTTTTTCTGCAAAGGGACCTGGCTGACTGATTCGTGTAAAGGAAATAATGAATAGGGCCATGTATCGTGAGATTTTGAGTGAAAACCTCCTTCCATCAGCAAGGGCATTGAAGATGAAACGTGGCTGGGTCTTTCAGCATGACAATGATCCCAAACACACCGCCCGGGCAACGAAGGAGTGGCTTCGTAAGAAGCATTTCAAGGTCCTGGAGTGGCCTAGCCAGTCTCCAGATCTCAACCCCATAGAAAATATTTGGAGGGAGTTGAAAGTCCGTGTTGCCCAGCAACAGCCCCAAAACATCACTGCTCTAGAGGAGATCTGCATGGAGGAATGGGCCAAAATACCAGCAACAGTGTGTGAAAACCTTGTGAAGACTTACAGAAAACGTTTGACCTCTGTCATTGCCAACAAAGGGTATATAAAGGGTATATAACAGTATTGAGTATTGAGATAAACTTTTGTTATTGACCAAATTCTTATTTTCCACCACAATTTTCAAATAAATTCATTCAAAATCCTACAATGTGATTTTCTGGATTTTTTTCCTCTCATTTTGTCTGTCATAGTTGAAGTGTACCTATGGGGAAAATTACAGGCCTCTCTCATCATTTTAAGTGGGAGAACTTGCACAATTGGTGTCTGACTAAATACTTTTTTGCCCCACTGTATATATAAATAATTGGATGTCTGGTGTAGCCTACCTTTTTCCTGAGAACTTAAAGTTGGGGGTCCAGCCTTCAAGGTGGCTTACCCTTAGGGACCAAACAGAGGTCCAGTGACAGCCCATAGTCATTGGGAAGGAAAAAAACGGACATACAGTAGGGGAGATAAGGTTCATCTTCGGGTCAAAGGTGAGGGGTCTAATGGAAATTTCCAGGTGAACAAAAAGGAGAGCAGTCAAATCAATCTAAATCATCTCGGTTTAATTACAGGTTGCAACAGGGTGACATCCCCAGCACAGAAGCAGAGAAAATGTCTAATTTGGCCTTAGCAGAGAAGGCCCTTATATCCTAATTACATGGCACCAAATGTCCTATAAACAACAGCCTGGGAGGCTTGTAGGAAGTCAAAACAACTTCGTCAGCTGCTACAGAATCAGTGTTTCATAGAATACAACAAAAATCAGTGTCCTTGGTCCTTCAAACACCAGTCTGGCGTCAATCACTATCAACAGATGCAGCATGAGTTTAATTCATAACATACAGCATCAAGTCCATCAACCCATACCTTGCACAACCAGAACACTGGAAATCATGTGTACTATAGAAAGAGAAAACATATAAATATGCTAAGCATTGTGTTAATCCCTCTAAACTGAATAACAATTTTATTCATCTTAAATATTCCCCATTCCAAGGGTTCAGGGTCAGAATTGAAAGACTAATAGTTATAGAAATGTTCTACTCCTGACCTTAAATGCTCCCAAGCATCTATCTCTACTATCTTACTCACCATCCTCTTTCTCTTCAGGTCCACTCTCTTCCTCTCCATCTCCAGACAGGCACTCCCTTCATCTTCGTGGCCTCCACCAAAATAGTCACCTTCAAAGACATTAGTAGCTAGTCTATAACATGTTTGCCCTACATGTGGTGATTTTCTTCAAGAAAAGCTGACTAATACAATTGCAGATTCCTGTTTGCAAACTACATATACGTCGTTTGGAAAACGAAAGTGCATCGCTAACAAATACGGTGTCAAAATGTTGCCGTTCAACATACGCTTATTATATCGTAACAAAACATCAATAACCGCAACAAGACGCGTTGCACCAAATTGTAATAACATTTCTCACCGGCCGTGTGTGTCGCGCGCCTCACCGAGCAAGATACTGGAGGACACACCGTGTTCACCTGAGCCAATCACGTTTGAGATTGAGCATGCTGTCGCTTTGCTGCCCGGCGGCTGCTACTGCTGTCGCCTCTGCCGCCCTTCAATAGATTCTCTTCCCTCGACGCAGACGTAGCGAACAGAGGAATCCGTCGCTGCTCTAACAACCAAATAATAACAATTACACATCTTTTCTGTCTCTGAAAAGTACGCCTAACTACCTGAAACGTTATCCGTGCAGATGGCCTAGTATGCATTTTACCCTCCTATCTCTCTCGGGTAAGTGATTCATCAGTCTATTATTTGCTTATTTAGTCTGCAATTAAGTAGGTAACTCACTGCAACTGTGAAGATGTGTGAAATGACATAATTCATGCAAGTCAGTGCTTCTAAACAGTTATTCTTATGCAAAGTTTATTCGCTCTTTGTATAGATGTGTGTACATAAGGTTGTTTTAGCCTTCATGTACTTGCCAGCCTAAATTCGTTCCTTCGTTCTTAGGGTTATTTTACAACAATTTGTAGCCTACTATGTGAATGGTACAGCATAGGCCATTCCCATCCAACACTGATTCCTAATTCTATGGATAGGACATGGCACCGGATATAGATATTGTAGCTTAGTATCTTAGCTAACAATGCACATGTCATGTCATGTGTGAGCATACCATATTATATATTCATTTATTTGTTGTCAGAAAATAATACAAGTGGTTAAATTTTTTCCAAATATCTACCTGTTAAAATAATCAATATGCTTGTATTTGGCTTTAACATTACATAATTAATTCACATGTCCTTAATTGAATACAATTAACAGTGATTATTCAATGTTCTAATTGACTCCGCCTTGCCACCAATTGATAATGTAAGTTTGCCAAATGCCATCAATGGATTTTGTTGGCTTGCTTTGAATTTATTGTAAACTGTGTAAAGTCTACTAAACTACATGAGCCCATCTAAGATTTACGGTATTGTTTTGTGTGAAAATAGTATTACCATACAAAAACAACTCTATTTTTTTTCACTAAAACACCTGCCCAATCTCCCTGAAAACACATTAATTGCTGTATACATACATACGTACAGTATGTTGGCATTTGGCAACAATGTTGAATGTTGAAGTTTACCCATTCGTCTTAAAACAAGAGTGAAAATGACAACTTCTTCAAAAGCAATTCCAATGTTATTGTGGATGTTCGCAAGTCAACTAGTAGCTCTGTGACCCCTCAACCTACGAGGCTACTTGTAAGGCTTTGCGCTCTGCCTGCGTTGGTCTAACCCCAAGACCCTTGCTCTTCCTTGGCCTTTGTATGCCATTTCTCATGCTGAGATGAATTAGAGGCAATCCATTCAAGTGAAGGGAACAATGCCCAAGAAAAAAAAGGTGCTCCCCTCCCAGGGTCTGGTCAAGGGGGTGGGTTGGTATCACCCCCGTTACCGTGGATATCGGGACCAGCGGGGAAAAACTACATCTTATAGCAGAAAGGGCCTTGGAGGAGGCTTGATTGATTTTGTTTGGGAGCAGGGGCAGGATAATAAAAAAGAGTGGGAAGTTGGGATCTACTTTATGTTCTACAATTCTGTTTTCTTAAATCATGTCTATGAAAGTGTTACAGCTTAGATTGTTGTAAAAGGTTCCGTTTACCCATGCTTACTGCACAAAAAAACCCAACTTCCTCGGATTTGAATTGGAATGTGATTCTGATTCTGATGTGATTCTGAAAGAATGTCGCTGAAACATTTTATCCTCTTCACTTCGTGTGCTGCACTGTCATGGACATGGAAAAGGTCAGAGCGCTGTAAAGTTCAGGAGTAGAAAATGCAATGTCTTTATCTACAACACTGACGGATTACAAGCCACAATATGCATCGGAAGGAGAATAATGAGACTTGTAAAAAGTCTGTATAACTCGCAATGACGATATACTTCAAACACAAACCTTATCAGGTTTCAAGTTTCAATAAAGTAAATCTTCAGGATTCATATTACATATTTACTCTGTGAGTTAGATGAAACATTAATATTTTTTAACTGTTTAGGATTGGCCTTGGAAATACAAAACACCTTTTTTATTAAGAGGGTGCGTAGTATCATTAAGCACTCTTGTAATTTAAACCACACACATGGGTACAAAGGCCTGGGGTATTTGTCTTGGTCTGAGCTATTGCCCTGGGCACCTTATTTTTCCCCTCTCAAGTAAACATCAGGTGTTTTCAGTTCCTCTCTGCTTCCCCCTCCTGTTATCTCTATGGTAACCTCAACAGCGTCCCTTCCTCATCTGTCTAGGGCCTAGGCCAATCACCGCTTTCTGTGTCAGAGTTGAATATTTTGATCAAACTGAAGAAGCCATTTTGAAATGTCATTTAATTAAAATGTTATTTTGAATAAAGACAGATACAATGACACCATTGACACATTGAATACAAAACAGTCACACATTTTCACCCACACTAATTTCCAGTGCTTGTCCCTAGATGAGCATTAACATATATTTAAAAATAAAATCTGGTTATACGGTGCCATAAAAAGGGGTTATCCGTGCAAAAATTCTAGATACCAATACTAGAGGCTCAGTTAGTAGAACTCGGTGTTCCATCATAGCCGGGCTAGACAGTCACCACCTGTTAACAATGGAACAAAGGGGACGGAATCAAACCTTTGTTTTGATGCTTATCTCAATTCACTGTGTTTCCCTGTTCTGTGTGTTCCCTTCTCTCATTCTGTCAATGGATCTGACTTATCTTTCCCAATGAATATCCCCACTTTTCTTAACTCTCGATAGGCTTGGTGATTTAGAGCCAATTTCTTTGTGATATGATGTTTTTCATTTGTGCTCTCAGAATGGCTTTCAACACGCAGTGATTAGCCTCCACCTCTCTCGGGGCTCTCATTCTATACTGAACAAAAATATAAACGCAACATGTAAAGTGTTGGTCCCATATTGCATAAGCTGAAATAAAAGATCTCAGAAATGATCCATAGACACAAAACATGTATTTCTCTCAAATGTGTTTACATCCCTGTTAGTGAGCATTTCTCCTTTGCCAAGATAATCAATCCATCTGACAAGTGTGGCATTTCAAGAAGCTGATTAAACAGCATGATTATTACACAAGGTGCACCTTGTGCCGGGGACAATAAAAGGCCACTCTAAAATGTGCAGGCATGCTAACTGCAGGAATGTCCACCAGAGCTGTTGCCAGAGAATGTAATGTTAATTTCTCTACCATAAGCCGCCTCCAAGGTCTTTTTAAAGAATTTGGCAGTATTTCCAACCGGCCTCACAGCCGCAGACCATGTGTAACCACGCCAGCCCAGGACCTCCACATCTGGCTTCTTCATCTGCGGGATCATCTGAGACCAGCCACCCGGACAGCTATGAAACTGTGGGTTTGCACAACCAAAGAATTTCTACACAAACTGTCAGAAACCGTCACTGGGAAGCTCATCTGTGTGCTCGTCGTCCTCACTAGGGTCTTGACCTGATTGCAGTTCGGCGTCGTAACCGACTTTAGTAGGCAAATGCTCACCTTCGATGGCCACTGGCACGATGTAGAATTGTGCTTTTCACTGAGGAATCCTAGTTTCAACTGTATGGCAGACAGCGTGTATGGCGTTGTGTCGGTGAGGTGTTTGCTGATGTCAACGTTGTGAAAAGAGTGCCCTATGGTGGCGGTGGGGTTCTCGTATGGGAAGGCATAAGCTACACGGACAACTAACACAATTGCATTTTATCAATTGCAATTCACAGTCGTGAAGAGGGCACAACAATGCCACTTCCCCCTCATGAAGCTGAAAAGATTTTGCATGGGCCCTCAGATCCTCAAAGAGTTATACAGCTGCACCATTGAGATCATCTTGACTGGTTGCATCACCGCTTTTATGGCAACTGCTTGGCATCTGACCGCAAGGCACTACAGAGGGTAATGTATACAGGCCAGTACATCACTGGGGCCAAGCTCCCTGCCATCCAGGACCTCTACACCAGGCGGTTTCAGAGGAAGGCCTTACAAATTGTTAAAGACTCCAGCCACCCAAGTCATAGACTGTTTTCTCTGCTGAATATATTCAGCTCTTGTGATAAATAAAAATGGACTTGATTTATTGTAGTATACTGTAGAATACTGTAGTATTCACATTTAACACTAGTATAAATACTGTAGTAAAAGAAAACTGTAGTATATACTGTAGTGTTTTTTATTATACTGTATTATACTGTAGTATTTACTATAGTGTTTCTGCAGACATTACTGAAGTATTTACTATAGTGTTTTTGTTTTATTATATTTGACATTATATTCTCCTTCAGAAGGTAGGCAGAAATTAGGTCTGAACGGATAGTTCAGAGCTTCTGCTCTTTTCTATAACCTGTAGGGTCTATACTTGGCATGTACTGTAGGTTTTCACTTATGGCTGGCACAAATTGCTTTATGGGTTAGGAGAATGAGAAGGGGTATATGCTAATTAAATACATTCTATATTAAGTACTACACATGATCAAGGGGTAGTACAGTATCTAGTATAGTATTCTACAGTATACTACAGTTACTATAGAATTCTATGTGGGACTTGAGAGCTCCCGTATTAGTTACATTAGGCTAGATCTTATGACTACAGTGCCTTCAGTAAGTGCCTTCAGTAAGACTTATGACTTATTCCACATTTTGTTGTGTTACAGCCTGAATTCAAAATGTATATTTGTTTTTCTCACCCATTTACACACAATATCCCATAATGACAAAGTGGAAACATGGTTTTAGACATTTTTGCAAATGGATTGAAAATCAAATACAGAAATATCCAGTTTACATAAGTATTCACACCGCTGAGTTAATACTTTGTAGAAGCACCTTTGGCAGCGATTAAAATCAAATCAAATCAAATTTATTTATATAGCCCTTCGTACATCAACTGATATCTCAAAGTGCTGTACAGAAACCCAGCCTAAAACCCCAAACAGCAAGCAATGCAGGTGTAGAAGCACGGTGTCTAGGAAAAACTCCCTAGAAAGGCCAAAACCTAGGAAGAAACCTAGAGAGGAACCAGGCTATGTGGGGTGGCCAGTCCTCTTCTGGCTGTGCCGGGTGGAGATTATAACAGAACATGTCCAAGATGTTCAAATGTTCATAAATGACCAGCATGGTCCAATAATAATAAGGCAGAACAGTTGAAACTGGAGCAGCAGCACGGCCAGGTGGACTGGGGGCAGCAAGGAGTCATCATGTCAGGTAGTCCTGAGGCATGGTCCTAGGGCTCAGGTCCTCCGAGAGAGAGAAAGAAAGAGAGAATTAGAGAGAGCGCACTTAAATTCACACAGGACACCGAATAGGACAGGAGAAGTACTCCAGATATAACAACCTGACCCTAGCCCCCCGACACATAAACTACTGCAGCATAAATACTGGAGGCTGAGACAGGAGGGGTCAGGAGACACTGTGGCCCCATCCGATGACACCCCCGGACAGGGCCAAACAGGAAGCTTCTTACTTCTTACTTCTTACTTCTTGGTAAGTCTCTAAGAGCTTTCCACACCTAGATTGTGCAACATTTGCCCGCTATTCTTTTCAAAGTTCTTCAACCTCTGTCAAATTGATTGTTGATCATTGCTAGACAACCATTTTCAGGTCTTGCCATAGATTTTCAAGTAGATGTAAGTCAAAACTGTAACTCGGCCACTTAGGAACATTCCCTGTCTTCTTGGTAAGCAACTCCAATGTAGATTTCGCCTTACCTTCGAAATGATTGTCCTGCTGAAAGTGGATTTAATATCCCAGTGTCTGGTTGAAAGTAGACTGATTTTTAATATGTTTAGCTCCATTCCATGTATTTTTTATCCTGAAAAACTCACCAGTCCTTAACAATTACAAGCATACCCATAACATGATGCAGCCACCACTACCCTTGCAAATATGGAGAGTGGTACTCAGTAATGTGTTGTGTTAGACTTGCCCCAAACATAACACTTTGTAGTCAGGACAAAAAGTGAATTGCTTTGCAACATTTTGTTACAGTATTACTTTAGTGCCTTGTTGCGAACAGGATGCATGTTTTGGAATATTTTTTATTCTGTACAGGCTTTCTTCTTTTCACTCTGTCAGGTTAGGATTGTAGAGTAACTATAATGTTGATGATCCATCCTCAGTTGTCTCCTATCATAGCCTTTAAACTGACTATCCAAAGTGACAATTGATACACCATCCAAAGTGTAATTAAGAACTTTGCCATGCTCAAAGGAAAATTCATTGTCTGCTTTTTTTTTTACACCTCTACCAATTGGTCCCCTTCTTTGCGAGGCATTGGAAAACCTCCCTGGTCTTTGTGTTTGAATCTATGTTTGAAATTCACTGCTTGACTGAGGGACCTTACAGATAATTGTATGTGTGGGGTACAGAGATGAGGTAGTTATTAATAAATCATGTTAATCACTATTATTGCACACAGAGTAAGTCCATGTTACGCCTGAAATTATTTAGGCTTGCCATAAGAAAGGGGTTGAATACTTATTGACTCAAGACATTTCAGCTTTTCATTTTGAATTAGTATAAATACCTGTCCCATACACAGCTTTGGTTGTTTGTTTGTATCCTTGATAATTTAGAAAATGCCTAACCAGCCAGCCTTGTCTCATAGACTAGATGTAAGATAGTAAATGCAAAGTAGTATGATATGTTTGGTATGGTTACATAAGAAAGAAGGTTACTTAAGGTAAAAACAATAGTAAGGTGGTTGGTCGGGTATGACAAGAACATCTAGCAACCCCAAGGTTGCGTGTTCGAATCTCATCGCGGACAACTTTAGCGTTTTTTGCCAATTAGCAACTTTGCAACTATTACTACTTTTTATCTGCTTTGCAATTCCATAGCATCCCAAATAATAAAATGCAACCTGCACATTATCAGACTATAGGATCTGCTGCTGGTTCAAGCAGGATTGGCTTGTGGCTAATGTTTGTTAGCTAGGCTAGGGGTTATGGTTAGCGGTTAAGGTTAGGGCTAGGAGTTAGGTTAAAGGGTTAACGTTAGGGTAAGGATTAACTGACATGCTTGGAATAGAGGTCAAGTAGTAGTTCTCCCTTATCTTAAAATTTTCCAGCAAAAGTAGAAGTTTAGACGCTAGTATCCTTCATTGGATATATTTTATTCGCCCCAAATTATCACAGCCATCCCAATAGGGAGGGACATACTCATACCATAAAACAATGTAGTGTTTGAACACCTCAGTCAAGAGATGAGATAGGGGGATGGAGGGAAAGCGGGAGAGAAGATGTGTGTGTGTGTGTGGGTGGGGGAGAGGGAGGGTTACTTGATAAGGAGCTCATCTGACAGAGTAAACAAGACACAATATTTCCTCAGCAAAAGTCTAAATGGTGAGGTATTTGTCTCTAGGGATGAGGTTCAAAGCTGGGGCGGCAGCATTGGACTAGCAACCAAAAGGTTGCAAGATCAAATCCCTGAGCTGACAAGTTACAAATCTGTCGTTCTGCCCCTGAACAAGGCAGTTAATCTTAGAACTACCCATCCCAGATCCGGTATATTTGTCATCAGCAACGCTGAATAACAGTCACAAAATATTACTAGAAAATATTCATATTCATGAAATCACAAGCAAAATATAGTGAAACACAGCTTAACCTTTTGTTAATCACCCTGTCGTCTCAGATTTTGAAATTATGCTTTACAGTGAAAGCAATACAAGTGTTTGTGTAAGTTTATCGATAGCCTAGCATAGCATTATGTACACTTAGCATCAGGAAGCTTGGTCACGAAAATCAGAAAAGCAATCAAATGAACCGTTAACCTCTGATGATCTTCGGATGTTTTCACTCACGAGACTCCCAGTTAGACAGCAAATATTCCTTTTGTTCCATAAAGATATTTTTTAAATCCAAATGCCTCCGTTAGTTTGGTGTGTTATGCCCAGGAATCCACCGGAAATAAGGGTCACGACAACGCAGACAAAAATTCCAAATTATATCCATAATGTCGACAGAAACATGGCAAACGTTTTTTATAATCAATCCTCAAGGTGTTTTTCAAATATCTATTCGATAATATATCGCCAAGACAGTTGGCTTTTCACGAGGACCGGGAGGAACAATGGCCGACAATGGCCGACTGAGAGGCCCTACCTGACCACTTACGTAATGTGGTCGTTCACGCTCATTCTTCAAAATAAAGGCCTGAAACTATGTCTAAAGGCTGTAGACACCTTAGGGAAGCCATAGAAAAGGGAATCTGGTTGATATCCCTTTCAATGGTCAATAGGGACACATAGGAACACAGAGCTTTCAAAATAAGAGTCACTTCCTGATTGTATTTTTCTCAGGCTGCAATATCAGTTCTGTTATACTCACAGACAATATTTTTACAGTTTTGGAAACTTTAGAGTGTTTTCTATCCTAAGCTCCAAAATACCTCCATTTGTTTGGCGCGTTATGTTCAGAAATCCACAGGCTCGAGCAGTCACGACAACGCAGACGAAAATTCACAATAGTATACGTAATGTCCCCAGAAACATGTCAAATGTTTTTTAGAATCAATCCTCAGGTTGTTTTTTAAAATGTACAGTATAATCGATAATAATTTTTCAGTAGGAGAGGGAGAGACAAAGGCTGCCCCACTCTGTTGTGCAAGCAAAACTCATGCGAACACCCAGCTATCCACAGACGTGAGGTTATCTTTCTCGCTCAAAATATATCTAAAGAATGTTGACACCTTGAGGAAGCAATAGGAAAAGGAATCTGGTTGATATCCCTTTAAATGGAGCAAAGGCAGGCTATGGAACATAGAGCTTTCAAAATAGAGGCCACTTCCTCGTTTTATTTTCCGCAGGTTTTCGCCTACAATATCAGTTCTGTTATGTCACAGACAATATTTTGACAGTTTTGGAAACTGAGTGTTTTCTATCCTAATCTGTCAATTATATGCATATTCTGGCATCTGGTCCTGAGAAATAGGCCATTTACTTTGGGAATGTTATTCTTCCAAAAATAAAAATAGTGCCCCCTAGCTTCAAAAGGTTTTAACCCACTGTTCCTAGGCTGTCATGGGTAAATAAGAATTTGTTCTTAACTGACTTGCCTAGTTAAATAAAGGTTAAATAAATAACCCAGGGAAGAGAATTGGTGTACTGTTTGTTATTTCATGTTTTAACGTTCGTAGAAAGTCTAAAGACGGTATGGAACCCACTTCCCCTCTGTTAGCAATTGATGTTATTCTTCAATAACACAAAATCCAGAGCAAATCAGAGGGAGAAAAATAGGTTTATTTGAGAAGGGCAAATCAAGATGTTATGCTGGGAGGTAGATGTTCAGTCTCCCCTCTCCTCAGCTTTTCTCCACCGAACAAAGGAACAAGATGCCATTCATAACCCCTCACCCTAGCCTGGGGTTGACCAATCAGAAGTCCTTGCAGTACAACTGGCCAATGGCCAAATAACAAGTTTCCTGCTCCCGACTAAATGTCCAGAACGTAGCACACATAGCACACGCAGCACACATAGCTCAGGAGTGTTCAGGAGTGACATTCCACAGATTCTCAACAGATGTTGAACTGAAAACCAACTCCTATTGAGCGTTATCTAGTCCTCTCGTCCTCTGCGTTGTGAATTTATCTTATTTGATTCCCAGTGCATCTAAGCGTATCTGTATTTCTATAATGATTCATTTGTTTGAATTAGTTTGATTCATAATAGAAAATGTATAATAGAAGATGCCCCATGAAATGCACAGTGACATCTTATGAAGTATCTTGGTAGAAATGGCTCAAACTTTCAAAGGAAAAGCTCTTTTGAGAATCATGAATTCATAATATATTTGCATAGGAGCAAGTACATGTTGCTTTCGCTGTGTTGAATATTGCATTGACTCAGAAGCTTATGTATAAGCTGTCTGTCTGGGTGTATTCCAAATGGTACTCTATTCCCTGTATAGTGCACTAGTTTTGACCAGGGTCCATAGTGCTCTGGTCAAAAGCTCTGGTCAAAAGTACAGTGGTTCTTCCTTTAAAAGTTTTGAGCTTATGCTGCAACCATTTGTGGTAGATGGTGGCAGATTGCATTGTTCTGTCATTGCACCACATTATCACAATAGAACACTTCGTAAACTATTGGTAGTCTAAACTGTGGCACAAATGGACTATCTTTTCGTAAATTAATGGAAGTGTTTTCAGTCCGAGAGTCTCTCTTCTCTGGCACTAGAGTCCTGCATCAGGCAACAACAAAAAATGCTGGTGGTGGTCCTGGAGTTGAGAGAGACTTGGGTAAATACAATAGAGGAATTACACTTGACATGTGGACTGACGATTTTCTAAAAATAGGCACTGTGGGCTTTTGGTTTCTCTCCCTCGAAAAAATGAAATAAATAATTCTAAATAACAAACTGGATTTATTTACGTGTTTGAAAGAGTGATAGCTCCTCTATATGAAGTGAGTTTCTGAAACACGGAGTCCATTACTGATGTGAAGAAGAAACGGAATGAAAGAGAGTCCAGTGAGGATTTGTCATAGAGGTCGACCAATTATGATTTTTCAACGCCGATACCGATTATTGGAGGACCAAAATAGCCGATACCGATTAATCGGCCGATTTTAAAAAAATGTATTTGTAATAATGACAATTACAACAATACTGAATGAACACTTATTTGAACTTAATATAATACATCAATAAAAATCCATTTAGCCTCAAATACATAATGAAACATGTTCAATTTGGTTAAAATAATGCAAAAACAAAGTGTTGGAGAAGTAAAAGTGCAATATGTGCCATGTAAAAAAGCTAACGTTTGAGTTCCTTGCTCAGAACATGAGAACATATGAAAATTGGTGGTTCCTTTTAACATGAGACTTCAATATTCCAAGAGGTTTTAGGTTGTAGTTAAGGTAGTGTTTATAGCACTATTTCTCTCTATAACATTTGTATTTCATATACCTTTGACTATTGGATGTTCTTATATGGATGTTCTCACCCCTATCTAGGCTCGAACCAGGAACACAACGACAACATCGACAACAGCCACCCTCGAAGTAGCGTTACCCATCGCTCCACAAAAGCCACGGCCCTTGCAGGGGAATACCTACTCCAAGTCTCAGAGCGAGTGACGTTTGAAACGCTATTACCGCACACCCAGCTAACTAGCTAGCCATTTCACATCGGTTACACCAGCCATTAGGCTGATAGGCTTGAAGTCATAAACATAGCTGTGCTTGTGAAGAGCTGCTGACAAAACGCACAAAAGTGCTGTTTGAATGAATGCTTACGAGCCTGCTGCTGCCTACCATCGCTCAGTCAGACTGTTCTATCAAATCATAGACTTAATTATAACATAATGACACACAGAAATACGAGCCTTTGGTCATTAATATAGTCGAATCCGGAAACTATCATATCGAAAACAAAACGTTTATTATTTTAGTGAAATACAGAACCGTTCGGTATTTTATCTAACGGTGGCATCCCTAAGTCTATATATTCTTGTTACATTGCAAAACCTTCAATGTTATGTCATAATTACGTACAATTCTGGCAAATTAGTTCGCAATGAGCCAGACTGCCCAAACTGTTGCATATACCCTGACTCTGGGTGCAATGAACGCAAGAGAAGTGACACAATTTCACCTGGTTAATATTGCCTGCTAACCTGGATTTCTTTTAGTGAAATATGCAGGTTTAAAAATATATACTTCTGTGTATTGATTTTAAGAAAGGCATTGGTGTTTATGGTTAGGTACAGTCATCCAACGAATGTGCTTTTTTCGCAAATGCGCTTTTGTTAAATCATCCCCCAGCGTTGCATCGATTATATGCAACGCAGGACACGCTAGACAAATGAGTAATATCATCAACCATGTGTAGTTATAACTAGTGATTATGATTGATTGATTGTTTTTTATAAGGAAAGTTTAATGCTAGCTAGCAGCTTACCTTGGCTTCTACTGCATTCGCGTAACAGGCAGGCTCCTCGTGGAGTGCAATGAGAGGCAGGTGGTTGGAGCGTTGGACTCGTTAACTGTAAGGTTGCAAGATTGGGTCCCCCGAGCTGACAATGTGAAAATCTGTCATTTTGCCCATGAACAAGGCAGGTCACCCACCGTTCCTAGGCCGTCATTGAAAATAAGAATGTATTCTTAACTGACTTAACTGACTTGCCTAGTTAAATAAAGGTATAAAAATATATATATATATATTTGTAATAATGACAATTACAACAATACTGAATGAACACTTATTTTAACTTAATATAATACATCAATAAAATCAATTTAGCCTCAAGTAAATAATGAAACATGTTCAATTTGGTTTAAATAATGCAAAAACAAAGTGTTGGAGAAGAAAGTAAAAGTGCAATATGTGCTATGTAAGAAAGCTAACGTTTCAGTTCCTTGCTCAGAACATGAGAACATATGAAAGCTGGTGGTTCCTTTTAATATGAGTCTTAAATATTCCCAGGTAAGAAGTTTTAGGTTGTAGTTATTATAGGAATTATAGGACTATTTCCCTCTATACCATTTGTATTTCATTAACCTTTGACTATTGCATGTTCTTATAGACACTTTAGTATTGCCAGTGTAACAGTATAGCTTCCGTCCCTCTCTTCGCTCCTCCCTGGGCTCGAACCAGCAACACGACAACAGCCACCCTCGAAGCAGCGTTACCCATACAGAGCAAGGGAAACAACTACTAAAAGGCTCAGAGCGAGTGACGTTTGAAACGCTATTAGAGCGCGCTAACTAGCTAGCCATTTCACTTCGGTTACACCAGCCTCATCTCGGGAGTTGATAGGCTTGAAGTCATAAACAGCGCAATGCTTGACGCACAACGAAGAGCTGCTGGCAAAACGCACAAAGTGCTGTTGGAGGAACCCCTGCAGATACTTAGATACTTGTATGCTCAGTCAGATTATATGCAACGCAGGACACGCTAGATAATATCTAGTAATATCATCAACCAAAAATGGATCACAAATCCAGGGGGTCAGAAGCCACTGCTCCAAAACCACCATAAAAAAGCCAAATTACGGTTTGCAAATGAACATGGGGACAAATGTCCTCTGGTCTGATGAAACAAAAATAGAACAGTTTGGCCATAATGACCATCATTATGTTTGGAGGAAAAAGGGGGAGGCTTACAAGCTGAAGAACACCATCCCAACCGTGAAGCATGGGGGTGGCAGCATCATGTTGTGGGGGTGCTTTGCTGCAGGAAGGACTGGTGCACTTCACAAAATAGATGGCATCATGAGGAGGAATATTATGTGGATATATTGAAGCAACATCTCAAGACATCAGTCAAGAAGTTAAAGCTTGGTCGCAAATGGATCTTCCAAATGGACAATGACCCCAAGCATACTTCCAAAGTTGTGGCAAAATGGCTTAAGGACAACAAAGTCAAGGTATTGGAGTTATAGCTTCTTATGCTTTTACCGAAAAGCCTTTGTAAAATCTGACATGTTGGCTGGATTCACAACAAGTGTAGCTTTAATTGAGTAACTTACATGTATGATTTAATGAAAGTTAGATTTTTATATACATTTATTTGAATTTGCTGTGCTGCATTTTCCCTGGTTTTTGGCCAAGTGGGACGCACGCATTCCCTATACCATAAGAAGTTAAACAGGTCAACATTCACAAGGACGCAGGGGCAGACAGATTACCAGGACGTGTACTGCGAGCATGCACTGGCAAACTGGCAAGCGTCTTCACTGACATTTTCAAACTCTCCCTGTCCAAGTCTGTAATACCAACATGTTTTAAGCAGACTATCATAGTCCCTGTGCCCAAGAACACTAAGGTAACCTGCCTAAATGACTACCGCCCCGTAGCACTCACATCTGTAGCCTTGAAGTGCTTTGAAAGGCTGTTCATGGCTCACATCAACACCATTATCCCAGAAACCCTAGACCCACTCCAATTTGCATACCACCCCAACAGATCCACAGATGGTGCAATCTCTATTGCACTTCATACTGCCCTTTCCCATCTGGACAAAAGGAACACCTTTGTGAGAATGCTATTCCATGACTACAGCTCAGCGTTCAACACCATAGTGTCCTCAAAGCTCATCAATAAGCTAAGGACCCTGGGACTAAACATCTCTGCAACTGGATCCTGGACTTCCTGACGGGCTGCCCCCTGGTGGTAAGGGTAGGTAACAACACATTTTCTGATCGTCAACACAGGGGCCCCTCAGGGGTGCGTTCTCAGTCCCCTCCTGTACTCCCTGTTCACTCATGACTGCACGGCCAGGCATGACTCCAACACCATAATTAAGTTTGCCGATGACACAACAGTGGTAGGCCTGATCACCGACAACGACGGGACTGCCTATAGGGAGGAGGTCAGCGACCTGGCAGTGTGGTGCCAGGTCATCAACCTCTCCCTCAACGTGATCAAGACAAAGGAGATGAGTGTGAACTACAGGATAAAGAGGACCGAGCCCACCCCTACTTCTCATCGCCGGGGATGCAGTTGAGCAGATTGAGAGCTTCAGGTTCCTTGGTGTCCACATCCTCAACAAACTAACATGGTCCAAGCACACCAAGACAGTTGTGAAGAGGGCACAACAAATCCTATTCCCCCTCAGGAGACTGAAAAGATTTGGCATGGGTCCTCAGATCCTCAAAAGGTTCTACAGCTGCACCATCGAGAAGATCCTGGTTGTATCATTGCCTATCAAGGCACTACAGAGGGTAGTGCGAACGGCCCAGTACATCACTGAGGCCAAGCTCCCTGCCATCCAGGACCTCTATACCAGGCGATGTCAGAGGAAGGCCCTAAAAATGGTCAAATACTCCAGCCACCCTAGTCATAGACTGTTCTCTCTGCTACCGCATGGCAAGCGGTACTGGAGTGCCAAGTCTAGGTCCGAGAGGCTTCTAAACAGTTTCTACCCCCAAGCCATAAGACTCCTGAACACCTAATCAAATGGCTACACAGACTATTTGCATTGCCCCCCCCCCCCCTGCTTTTACATCCCTGCTACTTTGTTGTTATCAATATGCATAGTCACTTTAATAACTCTACCCACATGCACATATTACCTCAACTAACCGCCGGAACCCCCCTGTATATAGTCTCGCTATTGTTATTTTACTGCCTCACTTTAATTACTTGTTACTTTTGTTTCTTATTCTTATCCGTATATATTTTTTTAACTGCATTGTTGATTAGGGGCTCATATTCTGCGCATTTGACTAATACAATTTGATTTGAATTGAATTTGGGGCAGTGCGGGAAAGGTTTGTTTAATGAGTTACCATTTCCCGAACTAACTCCAAAATATAGACATCATACCAGTCATCAATGAATCATTTCCTCATATCAGTCTCATTCTGAACATCGTAGACTCCGTAAATCTGCACAAACCCAGGTCTCACTAATCATTCCGTACCACACAAATTGATTTGATTATTTATTTACTAACAAACTAAATGATAATAGAATACACAAATATGTTATTGATTATGACTTAATATAATGACAACAGGTCCCTAGCGGACCAACACAATATGTAACGTGTTACACAAAATTGAGATTTAGAGAGAGAGAGAGCAAGAGCAAGAGATGTCACAATTCCCGTTCTCTTAGTTGTATGTTTCCATGTATTCGTTCTGGAAGAGTGGTCTTCTGAGGACGGCTAATCAGCCGTGTAGATCAGGTATTCCCAAACTGGGGTATGCGCAATGCCGTCGGGAGTAAGCCAAATAAAAATGTGATTCACATTTGTTCATTTTTTTTCTTCACATTTTCAAACAGTCCATTTATATTTTCCAACGGGGCTATACATTTGGGTGAGGTTTTTTCTCTCACCTGAGTAGCCTCGTTTCACTGCCAAAAATAAAATAAACCATCTAGTCTTCGGCGAAATAACAACACAATGTCAAATACAGGTAGCCTAGTCAAATAATTAACATCCAATCACATTAACTGTAACTCTCTTATGGGAATACCACTAATGTAGTCAAACTTAGCTGCTGCTCATGTTGGTATCTGTACTGATGGCGCAAAAGCAATGACAGGGAGACGTAGTGGAGTGGTAACGCGCGTGCAGGCAGTTGCTCCCGACATCACATGGGTACGCTGCAGCATCCATGAGAGGCTCTTGCTGCCAAGGGAATGCCTGACAGCTTGAAAGACGTTTAGTATACTACAGTGAAAATGGTTAACTTTGTTAAACCTTTTACGGCTAGGGGTTCCGCTAGCGGAACGTTTCGACAACATCCGGTGAAATGGCAGAGCGCGAAAGTCAAAGAAAATTATTAGAAATATTTAACTTTCATACATTTTCATATATTCACAAGGGCAAAATACCAAATTAAAGCTTAACTTCTTGTTAATCTAGCCACTGTGTCAGATTTCAAAAAGGCTTTATGGCGAAAGCAAACCATGCTATTATCTGAGGACAGCACCCCATCAAACAAACACATGACAATCATAATTCAACCCACCAGGTGCGACACAAAACTCAGATATAGCGATATAATTCATGCCTTACCTTTGAAGATCTTCTTCTGTTGGCACTCCAATATGTCCCATAAACATCATAAATTGTCCTTTTGTTCGATAAATTCCGTCATTATATCTCCAAAATGTCAATTTATTTGGCACGTTTGATTCAGAAAAACACTGGTTCCTTCTTGCGCAACATGACTACAAAAGTTACCTGTAATCTTGATCCAAACATTTCAAACAACTTTCCTAATACAACTTCAGGTATTTTTTTACATAAATAATCAATCAAATTTAAGACGGGATAAACTGTGTTCAATACCGGACGAAAACAAAGTGGAGCGAGCTTTCAGGTCGTGCGCCCCAACCACAACAGTCCACTAGACTCGACCCTCGTTCTGAACAGCCATACTTCTTCATTACTCAAAAGAAAAACATCAACCGCGATAGGAACTGCAAGCAAGTGCCCTATAAATCTAGATCCACATAGAAAACTGATTGAAAACACCTAAAAAAAAATCCTGAATGGTTTGTCCTCTGGGTTTTCGCCTGCCAAATAAATTCTGTTATACTCACAGAAATAATTTTAACAGTTTTCAAAACTTTAGAGTGTTTTCTATCCAATTGATATGCATATCCTAGCTTCTGGGCCTGAGTAGCAGGCAGTTTACTTTGGGCATGCTTTTCATCCAAAATTCCGAATGCTGCCCACTATCCTAAAAAAGGATAGGGGCAGTGTATTTTCTGCCCTTATGCAATGATATGGGCAGCGACCATGTAATGCTTTTTGAACATACAGAAGTGCTCTGGTTATCAAGGGGCATAGTAATTGACACGTTTTTTTAAAAATTGAGAGACAAGTTTAAAGTTCTCACTCGACTGGCCTATCTGGGTAATGTTTTTCTTGCCTGAATGATCTGAATCTAGGACAAAATGCTTGCTGGACAAAATTGAGGCTATGATTAAGAAGTTGGAGCTCTTCTCTGTCTGCATTAACAAGGACAACACACAGGTCTTTCCATCATTGTATGATTTTTTGTGTGCAAATGAACTCAAGCTTACGGACAATGTCAAATGTGATATAGCTAAGCACCTGAGTGAGTTGGGTGCGCAATTACGCAGGTACTTTCCCGAAACAGATGGCACAAACAACTGGATTCGTTATCCCTTTCATGCCCTGCCTCCAGTCCACTTACCGATATCTGAACAAGAGAGTCTCTTCGAAATGGCAACTAGCGGTTCTGTGAAAATATAATTTAATCAGAAGCCACTGCCAGATTTCTGGATTGGGCTGCGCTCAGAGTACCCTGCCTTGGCAAATCGCGCTGTTAAGACACTGATGCCCTTTGCAACCATATACCTATGTAAAAGTGGATTGTTGGCCCTCACTAGCATGAAAACTAAATACAGGCACAGACTCTGTGTGGAAAATTATTTAAGACTGAGACTCCAATACAACCCAACATTGCAGAGTTATGTCACAATTTTCGATGGACAAATTAGGTTTTATATGTAAGATGGTTAAATAAAGAGCAAAATTATTGATTATTATTATATTATTATTTTGTCCTATAAGAGCTCTTTGTCACTTCCCACAAGCCAGGTTGTGACAAAAACTCACACTCATTCTTATGTTTAAGCTTACACTGATGCCAAAAAACAACATTTGAGAGTGCGCTGACCCTGGTGCTAGAGGGGGTACGCAGCTGGAGGTTGAATGTTTGAAGGGGTACGGGACTATTAAACTTTTGGGAACCACTGGTGTAGATGAACTCAGCGTGGGGATGAAAGCAGTGTAGACAAACGATGACTTGAAGAGAATAACCGGATGGTCCTGCTTAAATTCACCTTCTTAGATACAGTACTACAACCGTAGCATTGATTGTTAAGAGGTTCCTTTGTCTTCAACCTCAACCTTTGTTGAAGACAAACTAGACCCCAAAGGACTCGTCTGCTGCCTAATGGTTTACAATCGACGTGAGGTGTCATAAAACCCCCACATCCATTCCTCTCCCCTTCTGCAGGGAGAGAGAGAGCTCTGTAGAGCTGATCCACTGTAACCTGATCTCTTGTGTATTCAATGCTTAAGTACTCTAAAACCAGATTTGCCCCAACAAATAAATGCATCAACCCCTACAAATATATACATTTATTATTAACCCTGCATTATAGTTGTATAAAAGTCCCCTAGATATTAATTAAGAGTCCTCTAAATTGAGTTAGATTACCATGGACATTTTATTGATCCGCCAGTATTTTTATTTAGAGATTCCGGTAAACTCTTTGATGTTTCCTTTTATGTGTCTTACCAATTATTATTGGATTATTCACCATGGCAACAAACAACATCTATTTCTTAGTTAGGTTGGCTTTTGTGGAGATCAGACGGTTTTCATTTTCAGGAATGTTTGTGCGTTTTTGACCAAATGTATGTCAGAACCTTGCCCTGACCATGAGCCTGCCTGCTGTCCTGTACCTTGCCCCACCACACTGGATTATTGATCCCTGCCTGCCCTGACCCTGAGCCTACCTGTCGTTCTGTACCTTTTGGACTCTGATCTGGATTACTGACCTCTGCCTGCCCTTGACCTGTTGTTTTGCCTGCCCCTGTTCTAGTAATACACTTTTGTTACTTCGACACTGTCTGCATCTGCGTATGCTCCGAGGTGGCATAGCAGTTCAGACGTCTTTTGTCCTCGTCTTGTCGTGTCCTGTATATATATATATATATTTACAACTTTTTCACATACATTTTATTTTTATTTTCCATCAACTCATCTTCAAAACACTCTCCTGCAACCCGCCTCACCAATGTATATTTATAAAAAAGTATTATTTACCTCAGATCTGTAATCCTCCAAGAAGCTAGCCAGAAACTCCAGGAGGCTGGCCTGAAACTAGCCAGAAGCTAATCCAGAAGCTAGTTCAGAAGCTAGTTGGCTCCTTTACTGGCAAGTCGTTGGTGTTCAGCTAACCACGGTTTGTGGTCATCGGCTATCCTTTGGCTCGAAAGTCTATCGCCAGTTCTGTACGGCGCAGCGCGGCTCGGAGCGGAGCATACCGGACCAATTTTTCTCTCCATGTCCCTGGATTTCGACTGCTCTCTGGACATTCATGCCCGGATCTCACAGCTAGCTAGCTGCTATCCGTGTGACTGTCGGCCTTCGTCGATTCCGGAGCAAACATCAATTGTTCCGGAGCTAGCGGGCTCCGTCAATCACTCCTGAGTTCCATCAATCGCACCTGGGCTGCGGTCGCCTATCCGGACCCGTTTTGCTGCCTTCGCGGAGCCCCACCGGGCCTTCACAACTGGACTGCCGACGTTATCTACCCGAAGGAGTTATTCGGCTGGCTCCTCCGTCGCGACGTTACCTGAACGCCCATCTGCGGCCTGCTAACCGTTAGCTGTCTTACCGGCTGCTATCTGAATAGACAATCGGACAATTTTTTTTATTATTATTATATATATTTTTTTTTAATTATTTTTTTTAATTATTTTTTATTATTATTATTATGTTTTCTTCTTGGGCCTCTATAACTATATCTATTGTTTTTCTTTTTGTTGTTGTTGTGTGATTTGGATTGATCCCCTCTACCACACGGAACCCCACTAATCTACTGACGGAGCGCAGGAGGTGGCTAACAACAGACCTCCATCCTATGCTAGCTTGCTACCGATGCCCTGGCTAGCTGTCTAAATCACCAACCAACCTCTCCACTCACCGGACCCTTTTGATCACTCGACTAAGCATGCCTCTCCTTAATGTCAATATGTCTTGTCCATTTCTGTTCTGGTTAGTGTTTATTGGCTTATTTCACTGTAGAGCCTCTAGTCCTGCTCACTATACCTTATCCAACCTATTAGTTCCACCACCCACACATGCAATGACATCTCCTGGTTTCAACGATGTTTCTAGAGACAATATCTCTCTCTTCATCACTCAATACCTAGGTTTACCTCCACTGTATTCACATCCTACCATACATTTGTCTGTACATTATACCTTGATGCTATTTTATCGCCCCCAGAAACCTCCTTTTACTCTATGTTCCAGACGTTCTAGACGACCAATTCTCATAGCTTTTAGCCGTACCCTTATTCTACTCCTCCTATGTTCCTCTGGCGATGTAGAGGTGAATCCAGGCCCTGCAGTGCCTAGCTCCACTCCTATTCCCCAGGCGCTCTCTTTTGACGACTTCTGTAACCGTAATAGCCTTGGTTTCATGCATGTTAACATTAGAAGCCTCCTCCCTAAGTTTGTTCTATTCACTGCTTTAGCACACTCTGCCAACCCGGATGTTCTAGCTGTGTCTGAATCCTGGCTTAGGAAGACCACCAAAAACTCAGACATTTTAATTCCAAACTACAACATTTTCAGACAAGATAGAACTGCCAAAGGGGGCGGTGTTGCAATCTACTGCAAAGATAGCCTGCAGAGTTCTGTCCTACTATCCAGGTCTGTACCCAAACAATTTGAACTTCTACTTTTAAAAATCCACCTCTCTAAAAACAAGTCTCTCACCGTTGCCGCCTGCTATAGACCACCCTCTGCCCCCAGCTGTGCTCTGGACACCATATGTGAACTGATTGCCCCCCATCTATCTTCAGAGTTCGTGCTGCTAGGCGACCTAAACTGGAACATGCTTAACACCCCAGCCATCCTACAATCTAAACTTGATGCCCTCAATCTCACACAAATAATCAATGAACCTACCAGGTACCTCCCCAAAACCTTAAACACGGGCACCCTCATAGATATCATCCTAACCAACTTCCCCTCTAAATACACCTCTGCTGTCTTCAACCAAGATCTCAGCGATCACTGCCTCATTGCCTGCATCCGTAATGGGTCAGCGGTCAAACGACCTCCACTCATCACTGTAAAACGCTCCCTGAAACACTTCTGCGAGCAGGCCTTTCTAATCGACCTGGCCGGGGTATCCTGGAAGGATATTGATCTCATCCCGTCAGTAGAGGATGCCTGGATATTTTTTTTAAATGCCTTCCTAACCATCTTAAATAAACATGCCCCATTTAAGAAATTTAGAACCAGGAACAGATATAGCCCTTGGTTCTCCCCAGACCTGACTGCCCTTAACCAACACAAAAACATCCTATGGCGTTCTGCATTAGCATCGAACAGCCCCCGTGATATGCAGCTGTTCAGGGAAGCTAGAAATCATTATACACAGGCAGTTAGAAAAGCCAAGGCTAGCTTTTTCAAGCAGAAATTTGCTTCCTGCAACACTAACTCAAAAAAGTTCTGGGACACTGTAAAGTCCATGGAGAATAAGAACACCTCCTCCCAGCTGCCCACTGCACTGAAGATAGGAAACACTGTCACCACTGATAAATCCACCATAATTGAGAATTTCAATAAGCATTTTTCTACGGCTGGCCATGCTTTCCACCTGGCTACTCCTACCCCGGACAACAGCACTGCACCCCCAACAGCAACTCGCCCAAGCCTTCCCCATTTCTCCTTCTCCCAAATCCATTCAGCTGATGTTCTGAAAGAGCTGCAAAATCTGGACCCCTACAAATCAGCCGGGCTAGACAATCTGGACCCTTTCTTTCTAAAATTATCTGCCGAAATTGTTGCCACCCCTATTACTAGCCTGTTCAACCTCTCTTTCGTGTCGTCTGAGATTCCCAAAGATTGGAAAGCAGCTGCGGTCATCCCCCTATTCAAAGGGGGGGACACTCTTGACCCAAACTGCTACAGACCTATATCTATCCTACCGTGCCTTTCTAAGGTCTTCGAAAGCCAAGTCAACAAACAGATTACCGACCATTTCGAATCTCACCATACCTTCTCTGCTATGCAATCCGGTTTCAGAGCTGGTCATGGGTGCACCTCAGCCACGCTCAAGGTCCTAAACGATATCTTAACCGCCATCGATAAGAAACATTACTGTGCAGCCGTATTCATTGATCTGGCCAAGGCTTTCGACTCTGTCAATCACCATATCCTCATCGGCAGACTCGACAGCCTTGGTTTCTCAAATGATTGCCTCGCCTGGTTCACCAACTACTTCTCTGATAGAGTTCAGTGTGTCAAATCGGAGGGTCTGCTGTCCGGACCTCTGGCAGTCTCTATGGGGGTGCCACAGGGTTCAATTCTTGGACCGACTCTCTTCTCTGTATACATCAATGAGGTCGCTCTTGCTGCTGGTGAGTCCCTGATCCACCTCTACGCAGACGACACCATTCTGTATACTTCCGGCCCTTCTTTGGACACTGTGTTAACAACCCTCCAGGCAAGCTTCAATGCCATACAACTCTCCTTCCGTGGCCTCCAATTGCTCTTAAATACAAGTAAAACTAAATGCATGCTCTTCAACCGATCGCTACCTGCACCTACCCGCCTGTCCAACATCACTACTCTGGACGGCTCTGACTTAGAATACGTGGACAACTACAAATACTTAGGTGTCTGGTTAGACTGTAAACTCTCCTTCCAGACCCATATCAAACATCTCCAATCCAAAGTTAAATCTAGAATTGGCTTCCTATTTCGCAACAAAGCATCCTTCACTCATGCTGCCAAACATACCCTTGTAAAACTGACCATCCTACCAATCCTCGACTTTGGCAATGTCATTTACAAAATAGCCTCCAATACCCTACTCAACAAATTGGATGCAGTCTATCACAGTGCAATCCGTTTTATCACCAAAGCCCCATATACTACCCACCATTGCGACCTGTACGCTCTCGTTGGCTGGCCCTCGCTTCATACTCGTCGCCAAACCCACTGGCTCCATGTCATCTACAAGACCCTGCTAGGTAAAGTCCCCCCTTATCTCAGCTCGCTGGTCACCATAGCATCTCCCACCTGTAGCACACGCTCCAGCAGGTATATCTCTCTAGTCACCCCCAAAACCAATTCTTTCTTTGGCCGCCTCTCCTTCCAGTTCTCTGCTGCCAATGACTGGAACGAACTACAAAAATCTCTGAAACTGGAAACACTTATCTCCCTCACTAGCTTTAAGCACCAACTGTCAGAGCAGCTCACAGATTACTGCACCTGTACATAGCCCACCTATAATTTAGCCCAAACAACTACCTCTTTCCCAACTGTATTTAATTTTTATTTATTTATTTATTTTGCTGCTTTGCACCCCATTATTTTTTATTTCTACTTTGCACATTCTTCCATTGCAAAACTACCATTCCAGTATTTTACTTGCTATATTGTACTTACTTTGCCATCATGGCCTTTTTTGCCTTTACCTCCCTTCTCACCTCATTTGCTCACATTGTATATAGACTTGTTTATACTGCATTATTGACTGTATGTTTGTTTTTACTCCATGTGTAACTCTGTGTCGTTTTATCTGTCGAACTGCTTTGCTTTATCTTGGCCAGGTCGCAATTGTAAATGAGAACTTGTTCTCAACTTGCCTACCTGGTTAAATAAAGGTAAAATAAATAAAAATAAAATCTGTCTTCCATGAAACGTGATACATGCACACATGATGGGCTATTAGCAGGACAATAGTAAAGGAGGGTAGGGTGAGCATTGTATTTAAATACACTGCACAGTAGCCTACTAAACATATGTATTTTCAAGTAGTAAAAAAAATAATAATCTAGTAAAAAAAAGCGTATTTCTACCACGGTAGTAGATGCTGTGTTTTTGGTTGATGGACAATATTAAAAACAGTCAAATGCATTCCTGAAGTCAATTGCTTTAGCTGACATGTTGTGGTTTATTCATTGTTTAATTAAGGGTCCTTTCTCTTCTCTGTGCTGGAGTTTTTTAAGAATACAAAAGAAGCCTTCCTCCCTTGATGGGCTATCAGCAGGATAATAGACTCTTGCCGAGTTTAGGGACTTTAAATGTATTCATGGGTGTTTGTGAGGCATGTCACTCTTTTGCATAGCCCACCACATCTGGATGGATGATAACGAATTACTATGGAAATAAATATCACTGATAACAGAAATATTGGAATAAAGTAGGCTAATGAAGGCAACAGATTCTTGCTTACTGAAACTATTCAACTATTTCAGCACCGTTTTGTGCTGCTCTGAGACAATGATATTTTTATTTTCACTAAATCTCCGTTTTGGTATTGGTTAGCCTACAATGTGTGGAAATGTAAGGATTAATTTGCTCTTCACTCGCAGTCACTCGCAGTCACTTAGTAGCCTAGGTCTACTCCTGACCGGTCACGTTGTACAGCATCATATTTTCCTAATATTAAAAACAGTAAAATGCATTCCTGAATTCAATCGCTTTAGCCAACACATTGAGGTTTATTCATTGTTTAAAGATTCAAGGCTCCCTTTGTTATTTCATTTTATGAAAAATGCTTGAATGTATTTAAAACATGGATGACTTCTGTGCTGTGTGATGACATGCACAAATTGATTGATATACTCTAAATTGAAGTAGGCCTGTATGCCAATAAGTAAGTTACGCTAACATAGCTACAGTAAACAGGACTCTTAGGTCACAGTTCCATGTCATTTTTTTGTCATTTAACTTCTCAAAGATACCCTCTAGTGGTCTAACTAGAATTAATGGCAACAATGGCTGACACTTAAATAACATGAATTCTGCAGCACCCCACAAGCTGTGCTGCAGTGTGACACAACTTTTAAAGGAAGAACCACTGTAGTGCACTATATAGGGAATAGGGTGCCAGGAAACCTAAAGGTCAGTACTTGCTTAGGACAGCAACTTGGACATTTTTTAGTTCAGTCTGGAAGAGATATGAATTTTCATAGGGGACCTGTCCATTTTCAGTTAGTAGTTACACTGGCCTTTAATGTCCAATCAGAAAATACAGGCTCCATCCGAGCACTAATCTCCGTCTTAATCTCAATCTTAATCCCTTTTCTTTCCTGAATCTGATCAGGATTTGTCTAATAAAAGCCCCCGTTGTTCACATCGTTGCCTGACATCCCAGACACTGAATGGCAGATTTCTTAATCTGTTGTTTGAGCTAGTTGTCTATATTCATAACAGTAGACGGATGAGGTTTTGGTCTGCACTCAAAACATTTCAAACCTCGACTTGTCAGGGACAGTGACACATTTTGCTCTGAATAACACATATTGCATGACAGGTGGATTCAGTGAGGTATGAAAGTGGATAGACCAGAGTAGACAAGTCTACGAGCAGAGTAGACTAACAGCAGTATTGGGATCACCCTAGACAGGAGATGCATTGTTGATGCAATCTGTCATCTCCTGCCATGTGTAAATGATGTACTTGGTGTCTCTCCTGCTGTTGTACAGCGTGTACTGGAAGCATCTGTCCCTGTTTGCCACACACACCCATAAGGCGTCATTTCATATAATTTTCATTAAAAGAGATTATTTGGCTGAGAGTCTCTTTTGTCTGGGTTTCTGGGTAACTGTGTGTGTTTGTGTGCGTCTGTGTACGTAAATGCCTGCGTGTTTTTAATCTCACACAGTTGACATATCCACCTGCTCGTCCCATCGTTTACTCTGCAGAGATCTCTCCTCTCGCTCACACTCCCCCTCCCCTTACTGTCTGTGTGTATGCGTGCATGTGTGTCACTCACCTGCCCATCTGATGTGTAAACAGACTGAGTCAGGGAAGGGGTATGCCAGGAAGCCGGTATGCTGTACTAAGCTGAATAAACCCCGAACTGCCTTATTTTTCTAGCAAGTTTGGTTTGAAAGATAATATAAATAAACAGTGTAGACATGACTAGACAACCCAGGTAGAGGACTGTTTCTATGATATAATGTGCTGATTTTGCTATGGTATCTTGAAAAAGAGACTCAACAGAAAACACCGATCCTGGTATGAGGTATTCATACCATTCATTTTCATATATTCATTTTCATTTTTTTTTCCAAGATGGCGTAGCAGTCAGACGTCCTTTGTCCTCGTCTTGTCCCATGTATATATATTTTATATCTTTTTATCTTTTTCTTCGCATATCTTTTTATATATATTTTTTCTTCTAAAAACTCAACTTCAAAACACTCTCCTAAACCCGCCTTACCAAATGTGGTGCGGATCTGTGTTTTTTTTCAAAAGTATCATTCACCTCGTATCCGAAATCCACAACAGAAGTTAGCCAGCTCACTAGCTAACGTTAGTATTCAGCTAACCTGGTCTAGCGGTCATCAGCTATCCTTTAGTTCGGAAAGCTATCGCCAGTTTTGTACAACGCGACAAATATCCCCGGATTTCTACCTCAAGCTCTGGACATTCACACTTGGATCTTGCAGCTAACTAGCTGTTATCCGAGTGACTATTGGCAAACACCAATTATCCCGGAGCTAGCCAGCTGAAGCTAGCCAGCTGAAGAGCCAGCTGAAGAGTTCCATCATCCACTCCTGGGCTACAATCACTTATCCGGACCCGTTTTACTGCCGATGTGGAGCCCCACTGTGCCTTCACGACTGGAATACCGCTGTTATCGTTATCTGCCCGAAGGAGTTATTCAACCGGCCCCTCCATCGAGAAGTAACCTCCTTGGTATAAAACCTTGGTTTCATGCATGTTAACATTAGAAGCTTCCTCCCTAAGTTTGTTTTATTCATTGCTTCTGCAACCCGGATGTCTTAGCCGTGTCTGAATCCTGGCTTAGGAGACCACCAATAACTCTGAAATCTCCATCCCTAACTACAACATTTTCAGACAAGATAGAATGGCCAAAGGGGGTGGTGTTGCAATCTACTGCAGAGATAGCCTGCAGAGTTCTGTCCTACTATCCAGGTCTCTACTCAAACAATTTGAACTTCTACTTTTAAAAATCCACCTCTCTAATAACAAGTATCTCACAGTTTCCGCCTGCTATAGACCACCCTCTGCCCCCAGCTGTGCTCTGGATACCAATTGTGATTGCCCCCCACCTATCTTCAGAGCTCGTGCTGCTAGGTGACCTAAACTGTGACATGCTTAGCACCCCAGTCATCCTACAATGTAAGCTTGAAGCCCTCAATCTCACACAAATGATCAATGAACCTACCAGGTACAATCCCAAAGCCGTAAACACGCGCGCCCTCATAGATATCATCGTAACCAACTTCCCCTCTAAATTCAACTCTGCTGTTTTCAACCAAGATCTCAGCGATCACTGCCTCATTGCCTGCATCCGTAATGGGTCAGCGGTCAAATGACCCCCACTCATCACTGTCAAACGCTCCCTGAAACACTTCAGCGAGTAGGCCTTTCTAATCGACCTGGCCAGGGTATCCTGGAAGGATATTGACCTCATCCCATCAGTAGAAGATGCCTGGTTATTCTTTAAAAATGCCTTCCTCACCATCTTAAATAAGCATGCCCCATTCAAGAAATTTAGAACCAGGAACAGATACAGCCCTTGGTTCTCTCCAGACCTGACTGCCCTTAACCAACACAAAAACATCCTGTGGTGTTCTACATTAGGATCGAACAGCCCCTGTGAAATGCAATTTTTCAGTTAGAAACCAATATACACAGGCAGTTAGAAAAGCCAAGGATAGCTTTTTCAAGCAGAAATTTGCTTCCTGCAACAGAGGTTCTGGGACATTGTGAAGTCCATGGAGAATAAGAACACCTCCTCCCAGGAAACTCTGTCACCACCGATTAAACCCACTATAATTGAGAATTTCAATAAGCATTTTTCTACAGCTGGCCATGCTTTCCACCTGTCTAGCCCTACCCCGGTCAACAGCACTGCACCCCCCACAGCATCTCGCCTTTCCCCATTTCTCCTTCTCCCGAATCCAGTTAGCTGATGTTCTGAAAGAGCTACAAAATATGGACCCCCACAAATCAGCCGGGCAAGACAACCTGGACCCAAACTGACCCAAACTGTTACAGACCTATATCTATCCTACCCTGCCTTTCTAAGGTGTTCGAAAGCCAAGTTAACAAACAGATCACCGACCATTTTGAATCCCCCCGTACCTTCTTCGCTATGTTTCAGAGCTGGTCTTGGGTGCACCTCAGCCACGCTCAAGGTCCTAAACGATATCTTAACCGCCATCGATAAGAAACAATACTGTGCAGCCGTATTCATTGACTTGGCCAAGGCTTTCGACTCTGTCAATCACCACATCCTCATCGGGCAGATTCAACAGCCTTGGTTTCTCAAATGATTACCTCGCCTGGTTCACCAACTACTTCTCCGACAGAGTTCAGTGTGTCAAATCTGAGGGCCTGTTGTCTTGGCCTCTGGCAGTCTCTATGGGACTCCACAGGGTTCAATTCTTGTATACACCAATGAGGTCGCTCTTGCTGCTGGTGAGTCTCTGATCCACCTCTACGCAGACGACACCATTCTGTATACTTCTGGCCCTTCTTTGGACACTGCGTTAATTAACAACCCTCCAGATGAGCTTCAATGCCACACAACTCTCCTTCCGTGGCCTCCAACTGCTCTTAAATACAAGTAAAACTAAATGCATGCTCTTCAACCAATCACTGCCTGCACCTGCCCGCCCGTCCAGCATCACTACTCTGGACGGTTCTGACTTAGAATATGTGGACAACTACAAATACCTAGGTGTCTGGTTAGACTGTAAAATCTCCTCCCAGACTCACATAAAACATCTCCAATCCAAAAGTTAAATCTAGAATTGGCTTCCTATTTCGCAACAAAGCATCCTCCACCCATGCTGCCAAACATACCCTCTTAAAACGGACCATCTTACCGATCCTCGACTTCGGCTATGTCATTTACAAAATAGCCTCCAACACCCTACTCAACAAATTGGATGCATTCTATCACAGTGCCATTCATGTTGTCACCAAAGCCCCATATACTACCCACCACTGCGTCCTGTAGGCTCTCGTTGGCTTTCCCTCGCTTCATACTCGTCGCCAAACCTACTGGCTCCAGGTCATCTACAAGACCCTGCTAGGTAAAGTCCCGCCTTAAGTCCCGCTCGCTGGTCACCATAGCAGCACCCACCCGTAGCACGCATTCCAGCAGGTATATCTCACTTGTCACCCCCAAAGCCAATTCCTCTTTTGGCCGCCTCTCCTTCCAGTTCTCTGCTGCCATTGACTTGAACGAACTACAAAAATCTCTGAAACTGGACGGCATGATTTTAAAATTATTTTTAATTACAGGGGCACACTCCAACACTCAGACATAATTTACAAACACAGTATTTGTGTTTAGTGAGTCTACCAGATCAGAGGCAGTGTCACGACTCCGACCGAAGGTGGCTTCCCTTCCCGTTCGGGTGGCGCTCGGCGGTCGTCGTCGCCGGCCTACTAGCTGCCACTGATTATTTTCTCCCCCTCCTTATGTGTTTATTGATTACACCTGTTTTGAGTTTGTTGTAATTAGTTGGGCTTTATTAGTCAGCCGGCCCAACCGTTTCTTAATTATTGTATCCTTTGTGTTTGGTGTAGACGAACGTGTTGGTTTATGTTCGTGGAGTTTGCTGGACTGTTTTCGTCCCCCGTGTCTGCGGCATTTGTCTTGAGCACCCAGTGTTTCGTGGGGTGGCCGTTGTTCACCGTGTGTGCATTAAAAGAGCAGTATATTGAACTCTCTGTTTTCCTGCGCCTGACTTCACACTCCTGACACCCAGAACGTTACAGGCAGTAGGGATGACAAAGCATTATATTGAGAGGTGCCATAGTTCTGTCCTGTTTGAGCATTCTAAATGTAACAAGTACTTTGGGTGTCAGGGAAAATGTGACGGTTAAAATGTAAATATTTTTCTTTAGGAATGTAGTGGAGTAAAAGTAAAAGTAGTCAAAAATATAAATAGTAAAGTAAAGGAGAAATACCCCCAAAAACGACTTTAAAGTATTTTTACTTAAGTACTTTATACCACTGCCCTCAGGGCATTTTACAGAGTTACACATAGTTTAATGTCTCTTTCGAAAGGGAGCAGACTCTTTTGTCTCTAGATGCCCCAAACTACACTGCTGTTTTAAACTTTTGTTGACAGTTAACGTTATTTGAACATCTGTGGGAATGCTCTGACTTTAAAATTGTCAGAGGTATCTGTCATATACAGTAAGAACACCTTCCTAATATTGAATTCATGTCCTTAGCTGGATGCTTAGAGTTATGCATTGACATGGACTGTTTGGTTTTGTCAATTGGCTTACAATATACAGTACATGTCCTGTTGGAAGGTGAACTGTCGAGGCACATATCTGGCGAAGGGTACCAAAAAATGTCCCCAAGAACACAGTAGCCTCCATCATTCTTAAATGGAAGAAGTTTGGAACCACCAAGACGGTTCCTAGAGCTGGCCTCCCGGCCAAACTGAGCAATCGGGGGAGTAGGCCTTGGTCAGGGAGGTGACCAAAAACCACAGAGTTCCCCAGAGTTCCCCTGTGGAGATGGGATAACCTTCCAGAAGAACAACCATCTCTGCAGCACTCTACCAATCAGGCCTTTATTGTAGAGTGTCCAGACGGAAGCCACTCCTCAGTATACATTTATATGCAGATGATACAGTCTTGTACTCAGCTGGCCCCTTCACGGATTTTTTGTTAAATGTTCTACAACAAATCTTTCTTAGTGTCCAACAAGCTTTCTCTGACCTTAATCATGTTCTGAACACTTCCAACACAAAGGTCATGTGGTTTGGTAAGAAGAATGCCCCTCTCCCCACAGGTGTGATTACTACCACTGAGGGTTTAGAGTTTGAGGTAGTTACCTCATACAATTACTTGGGAGTATGGCTAGCCTGTACACTGTCCTTCTCTCAGTACATATCAAAACTGCAGGCTAAAGTTAAATCTAGACCTGGTTTCCTCTATCGTAATTGCCCCTCTTTCACCACAGCTGCCAAACTAACCCTGATTCAGAGGACCATCCTATAAATGACGGAGAATTTATAGATCGACAGGTAAGCGTGCTCACGAGCAGCTAGATGTACTTTACCCAGTGGTGTAAAGTACTTAAGTAAAGATACTTTTGAGTACTACTATACTGTTTATATTTTTGACCATTTTTACTTTTACTCCCACTACATTACTAAATGAATGCTCAAGCAGGACAGAAGTATAGCACCTATCAATATAACGCATTGTCATCCCTACTGCTTCTGATCTGGCAGACTCAGGAAACACAAATACTGTGTTTGTAAATTATGTCTGAGTGTTGGAGTGTGCCCCTGTAATTAAAAATTATTCTAAAATCGTTCATCCTTAATGTAAGGAATTTGATGTATAGCATTTACTTTGTACTTTTGCTGTGTATGACAATTGAGTACTTTCTACCACTGTACTTCAGTACAATTAAAACCAGATACTTTCAGACTTTTACTCAAGTAGTAACGTTCACTTTTACTTGAGTCAGTTTCTGTTAAGGTGTCTTTACTTTTACTCAAGTATGACAATTGAGTCCTTTATCCACCACTGTCTTTACCATTCAGCCATCAGATTTTCCACCAATGCTCCTTATATGACACATCACTGCACTCTATACTCCTCAGTAAACTGGTAATCTCTGTATACCTGTCGCAAGACCCACTTGTTGATGCTTATTTATAAAACCCTCTTAGTCCTCACTCCCCACTATCTGATATATCTACTGCAGCCCTCATCTTCCACATATAACATCCGTTCTGCCAGACACATTCTGTTAAAGGTCCCCAAAGCACACACATCCCTGGGTCGCTCCTCTTTTCAGTTCGCTGCAGCTAGTTACTGGAACGAGCTGCAACAAAAACTCAAACTGGATAGTTTTATCTCAATCTCTTCATTCAAAGACTCAAACATGGACACTCTTACTGAAAGTTTTTTTTTTTTTTTTTTTTTTTTTTTTTTAACCTTTATTTAACCAGGCAAGTCAGTTAAGAACACATTCTTATTTTCAATGACGGCCTGGGAACAGTGGGTTAACTGCCTGTTCAGGGGCAGAACGACAGATTTGTACCTTGTCAGCTCGGGGGTTTGAACTCACAACCTTCCGGTTACTAGTCCAACGCTCTAACCACTAGGCTACCCTGCCGCCCCAGGGCGGCAAGTTGTGGCTGCTTTGCGTGATGTATTGTTGTCTCTACCTTCTTGCCCTTAGTGCTGTTGTCTGTGCCCAATAATGTTTGTACCATGTTTTGTGCTGCTACCATGTTGTGCTGCTGCTATGTTATGTTGCTACCATGCTGTGTTGTCAGGTGTTGCTGTCTTGCTATGTTGTTGTCTTAGGTCTCTCTTTATGTAGTGTTGTCTGTCTTGTCGTGATGTGTGTTTTGTCCTATATATATTTGTATTTTATTTGATTTAATCCCAGCCCCCATCCCAGCAGCAGGCCTTTTGCCTTTTGGTAGGCCATCATTGTAAATAATAATTTGTTCTTAACTGACTTGCCTAGTTAAATAAAGGTTAAATAAATAAATAAAAACATTTAAACGGCACATGACAGCCTTCTTGTAGTTTGCCAAAAGGCATCTAAAGGACTCTCAGACCATGGGAAACAAGATGATCTTGTCTAATGAAACCAAGATTGAACTCTTTGGCTGAAATGCCAAGTCATGATCGAGGGAAAGATGAATGGAACAAAGTATAGAGAGATCTTGCTCCAGAGTGCTCAGGACCCTAAGCACACAGCCAAGACAATGCAGGAGTGGATTCTGGACAAGTCTCATTGACACCCCTCCCTTTGTTTTTACACTGATGCTACTCGCTGTTTATTGTCTATGCATAGTCACTTTAACCCTACCTACATGTACAAATTACTTTGACTAACCTGCACCCCGCACATTGACTCGGTAGTGGTACCCCCTGTATAATAGCCTTGTTATTTTATTATTTATTTTTTCTTTACTTTAATTTCTTTAGTAAATATTTTCTTAACTCTATTTCATAAACTGCTTTGTTGATTAAGGGCTTATAAGTAAGCATTTCACGTAATGTTGTATTCGGCACATGTGGCAAATAACATTTGATTTTGATTTGATTTTCAATATTCAAATTGTGGTGGCAGGGTAGCCTAGTGGTTAGAGTGTTGGGCTAGTAACCGGAAGGTTGCAAGTTCAAATCCCCAAGCTGACAAGGTACAAATCTGTCAATCTGCCCCTGAACAGAACGACAGGGTATGGATAAAGTGACTAGGCAACAGGATAGATAATACACAGTAACAGCAGCATCTGTGATGAGTCAAAAGAGAGTGCAAAAAGAGCAGCAGCATCTGTGATGAGTCAAAAGAGAGTGCAAAAAGGGTCAATGCAGATTGTCCAGGTAGCTATTTAGCAGTGTTATGGCTTGGGGGTAGAAGCTATTCAGTGTCCTCTTGGTTCCAGATTTGGTTCATCAGTACCACTTGGATGGCTGGTGTCTGACCATTTTCCTCTGACACCGCCTGGTATAGAGGTCCTGGGTGGCAGGGAGCTCAGCCCCAGTGAAACAAAGTCCAGGGAGATGTGAGACCAGGGACGGTGAGGGACAGGCAGAGGTTGGAGGAGACCAGCCAGAGCTTGCCAAGGAGTCTTGTTCTGTGCACAGACTGTGTAAGCGTTGACGAATGCGGAGATGTCAGAAACCATGGTAGGCCACCAAAAGCGTTGTTGCACAAAGGCCAGGGTCCGACGGGAGCCTGTGTGGCAGGCAAGCCTGGAGGAGTGGGTCAACTCCAGGACCGAGGAGCAAGCCACATCAGGAACCAACATCTGTTTATTTGCCCCCCCCCAGGTATGACCCAGTTGCAGACAGTGTAGAAGTAACAAAAGTTTATTTCTAGTACAGGGGCAGGCAAACGACAGGTCAAGGGCAGGCAGAGGTCAGTAATCCAGAAAGGGTGCAACACGTTCAGAACGGCAGGCAGTCTGCAGGGCAGGCAGGGGTCAATAATTCAGAGAGGTGTGGCAAAGTACAGAACGGCAGGCAATCTCAGGGTCAGGGCAGGCAGAAAGGTCAAAACCAGGAAAGACTAGAAAACAAGAATAAGAACAGACAGGAGCAAGGGGAAGAACGCTGATAGGTTTCATGAAACAAAACGAACTAGCAACAGAGAACACAGGTATAAATGCCCTGGGGATTATGGGGAAAATGGGCAACTCCTGGATGGGGGTGGAGACAAGCACAAAGACAGGTAAAACATGGTGTGGCACTTGGTGGACACCAAGGAACTTGAAGCTCTCAACCTGCTCCACTACAACTCCGTCGATGTAGCTATTTAGCAGTGTTATGGCTTGGGGGTAGAAGCTATTCAGTGTCCTCTTGGTTCCAGATTTGGTTCAAATGCTCGAACCTCCGTTTCCTGTAGTCCACGATCAGCTCCTTTGTCTTGCTGATGTTGAGGGAGAGGTTGTTGTCCTGTCACCACACTACCAGGTCTCTGACCTCCTCCCTTTATTACAGACTGGGAGAAGTTGAAAATGTCAGTGAAGACACTTGCCAGCTGGTCAGTGCTTGCTCTGAGTATGCATCCTAGTAATCCTTCTGGCCCTGCGGCCTTGTGAATGTTAACCTGTTTAAAGACCTTTGCACATCGGCTACGGAGATCGTGATCACACGGTTGTCCAAAACTATAGTGTTCATCCCGTTTATTCTCCAGTGATTGCGTGTTTGCCATTAGAACAAAGGGTATAGGCGATTTGTCCACCTTCCTTCATAGTCTTGTCCGGTATCCCACACACTGGCCTCTACAGAGCCGTCCCCTCCTTCTTCCAGTATTGGAGATTTGGGCCTGGTCTGACATAATCAATATACACTACCGTTCAAAAGTTTGGGGTCACTTAGAAATGTCCTTGTTTTTTAAAGAAAAGCAATTTTTTTGGCTATTAACAACGGCAGGGTAGCCTAGTGGTTAGAGTGTTGGACTAGTAACCGAAAGGTTGCAATTTCGAATCCCCGAGCTGACAAGGTACAAATCTGTCGTTCTGCCCCTGAACAGGCAGTTAACCCACTGTTCCTAGGCCGTCATTGAAAATAAGAATTTGTTCTTAACTGACTTGCCTAGTAAAATAGAGGTAAAATAAAATAAAAAAAACATCAAATTGATCAGAAATAGAGTGTAGAAATGGTTTAATGTTGTAAATGACTATTAAATTTCTGAGAACAAGAATAGACTGATGAGTGTCAGTGGCCATTTTGAGCCTGTAATCCAACCCACAAATGCTGATGCTCCAGATAATCAACTAGCCTAAAGAAGGCCAGTTTTATTGCTTATTTAATCAGAACAACAGTTTTCAGCTGTGCTAACATAATTGCAAAAGGTTTTCTAATGATCAATTAGCCTTTTAAAATGATCAGCTTGGATTAGCTACCACAAAGTGCCATTGGAACACAGGAGTGATGGTTGCTGATAATGGGCCTCTTTACGCCTATGTAGATATTCCCTAAAAAATCTGCCGTTTCCAGCTACAATAGTCATTTACAACGTTAACAATTAAATGGACCAAAAAAATGCATTTCTTTCAAAAACAAGGACATTTCTAAGTGACCCCAAACATTTGAACGCTAGTGTATATTTCACTTCCGACTCATTGAAGTACAAGTCCTCATCCAAATCGAGGTTAGTGATAGCTGTTCTGATGTCCAGAAGCTATTGTCTGTCATAGGAAACGATAGTGGAAACATTATGTACAAAAACAGATCATCGCAAAAAAATACACAAAATAGCACAATTGGTCAGGAACCGGTCAAACCGCCACTATTCCCTCCAGTGTGTGTGTGTGTGCGTGCATGTGTCTGCGTGTGTGACATTGCAGGAAATACGGTATGACAACCACCGGATAGGCGAGTTTGCCAGAGAAGGCGGCTGTAGCAGCTTTCACCTCCCACTCCTAGCATAACCTAGCCTACCTAATCACCACATATCCTTTTAGAAGATGACTCACCATGGGGTCAAGTGCTCCTCACAGACCCCATGAATAAGACATGAGTGACGCGGTGGCCCAGCCAGGGACAGAGGACAGGACAGTTGACGTTGCACTGTGAGCAGGCAACACGAGGCCGGCCGTGACGTCAGCCATATGAATTAGTAAAGGACCCGTGGGATCCGGTGGACAGGGCGCTAACGGATGCAGCGACGTTGCCATGACATGGCAAGATCCAGGAAACAGCAGGCCTTTGGTTAAAATAGACTTTAGGGTTTGTCACGTTCTGACTTTAGTTCCTTTGTTTTGTCTTTGTTTCATTATGGTCAGGGCGTGAGTTGGATGGGCAGTCTATGTTTGTTTTTCTATGTTTTTTTTTGTGTTCGGCCTAGTATGGTTCTCAATCAGAGCCAGGTGTCGTTAGTTGTCTCTGATTGAGAATCATACTTAGGTAGTCTGGGTTTCACTTTTGGTTTGTGGGTGTTTGTTTCCGTGTGAGTGTTTGGGCCACACGGTACTGTTTCGGTTTTCGTTTTGTTCACATTGTTTATTGTTTCGTATTTCAGTGTTCAGTTCGTTTCAATTAAAAATCATCATGAACACTTACCACGCTGCGCTTTGGTCCGATCCTTCTTCCACCTCTGAATGTCGTTACAGGGTTAGCATAAACTCCTTAAATCCCTGACCCAGGGTCAGTTTGAGTTTGTTTCAGCTCAAATGGTTAATATTAGGGTTGGAGTAGGAACATCTGTTCTTAAATCAATGCTTAGGGGCAGACTGGAGCACCTCTTCCCTTTTACCAATGTTTCCACTGTACCATTATTATGCCTCATATCCAGTTCCTTGTTTTGTCAGGTCAGCTATCCATTTACTTGTTTGGACATGAGTGGCTATCACATGACCAAGGCCATGTCAGCTTAGGTTGTGAGTGATGTGTTCTGAAAGAGAGTTAGTCACCATCACAGAACTATGGACAAAACCTGAAAGTACTGTACAACAGAAGGAATTGTTAAAGCGGAACTTAAAGAGATGGCTCACCCAAATTACAAAATTATATATTGATTTTCTTACCCTGCAATCAGAAAAGAGAGCAATCAATGCTTTGGTTTAGTTAACCTTGCCACTTTCTCCAAACTATTTAGCATGTTTCTCCAAAAACCAATGTAAGTCAATATCCCCGATATTAACATGCTTTCCATTTAATGTACCATTTTCTCCATACTATTTAGCATGTTTCTCCAAGAACCAATGCATCCTGAATTGAAATTGACTGTGTAGCTCAATAAAGTAACTTTAAGATGATTTAGGTATGAAACACAAAACAACATTTAAGCAATCAAGCATTGCATTGAATATGATCATGGTGCCAGGACTGGTTCAATTACTTCCTTTCAGGAATAATGCATCATATTCAGGTTTGGTAGAAACTAAGGCCCTATAAGGGGATTTGTTCAGGTTTGAGGTAACTTTCTCTCAAAGTTGCCCTTTATGTTTTATGCTGCTCTTCTGGCAACAGCTGTCTTTGTGATATCAGGTGCTTTGTATTTAGAAATGTGGGTTAATATGCGAACGTCGATGGAATATTACTCATTTCATACAAAGGTGTAAGATGATGTCACTTATGAAGTAGATTCGTAGTCCACTCCCACTCAAAGGTAGGTCAGTAGAACTACCTATCATCCAATCTATGATATTTAATTCCTACATGAGAAAACTTCCACAGATAAATGGACTGGAAACTTTTGTACAAATGAAAATAAATCAAATTCAATGGTTTTATACTATACTATAACTATATTCAAATCCACAAAGGGAAAATGTAAAGAAATGGCATATTCGCTAAACTGTGGAAAACGAAATACACTCCTGGCAAATCCATGTTGTCTGCACTTGTGCTTTGGAAAATCTTCCAGTAACCACTGGCGTAAGCATGTGTAGACTAGTGTCACTGGACATTTTGACTTCAAGGACTTCAAAAGAACAATGGAGTCTGTCATAGCCCTATTGTGGTTTCCCCTCGACCCCCTTCTCTCTTTTGATGTGTCGCACCCCTCAATTTCCCCAAATTTAGATTGTCCTGGGGACAACACGCATGACTGCCCCCAAATAATCCTCTCTTGTGTTGTTTTTGTACCTCCCTATAGCTCCATGGCGGTTCCCCCAACTACGACCTCCACAGAATGCTCCAGAACCCTATCAAGGCCCAGTTTGGAGTGATGGTATACGGGCAGCAAGATGGAGACAGACGGAATCAGAGAGCATGCTAACATCGCCGTGACTAGACAGACAGAAGGACACCTCATCTCATTCGCCTCAGGAAAAAACTATTGTGCTCTTGCTATTTTGCCATCTAATCCTTGACTTGTGATTTTATCAGTGTATCATTTCTTCAACATACCTGAATAACTTGAGTAACTTGAGTTGAAGTGCATGAAAGGTTGTTAGTTGATTGGGCTACTTCAAACTCTTGAGAGCGAAATTGAGGGCATAGAGAATTTGACGCAGTGGCCTCTCAGGACTAGGCCCCACCCCAGCCCCACGCTAGTCTGATGCATGTTATGAGCAGCCCGTCGCTGACCAATGAGACAGAGAACTGCAGCAGCGAGTGCAGCAGCAGCGCCGCCAGCACCACCTCCGACCTCTCCCCAATGTTGGGCCACATCCCCTCCGCTTCTACTCTCCCCTCTCCCTTCCCCAATGAACACCCCCTGCACCCTACCACACTACCCCACCACTACACCCCACCGCTACCACCACCCCTGCCCCCGAACACACCTCCTCCTCCTCCCCCACCACCAACCTCCCTCTCCAGCCACGGTGTGTGGAAGAAGCGGCAGGTGCGGAGCTTTTTCTGGAAGCCCATCCCAGAGGAGAAGGTGCGGGGGCAGCCCAATATCTGGACCATGGCGGTGCGCTGCCAGCAGCAGTACCAGATCGATGTGCGCTCCGTGGAGGAGCTGTTCGGCCAGCCAGAGGAAGTGCAGGGCCGGGGGTGTGTGCCCGCCACCAGTGGATCCTCCTCAGCCCGCATCACCCGGTCCAGGTCCTTCAAGGAGAACAAGGACAAGGTGAGTCTGACTGGGTGGATTGTGAATGGTGGATTAGAATACGCCCTGACCTGTTTTTGTTTTACTGGTGGAAATACAGGACAGAAGAGTGCTGGTAGGTCCCCTTCACTAGAAAAAGATGTTAGCAGTATACTGTGCTTAACAAAGAGTTTTTGGTTTGCGCTAACATGACTAAGATTGACTGGTTGGTATGGCAGTTTACTCTGTAGTAAAAACAATAAAACGAAACAGAAATTGACAACAACAAGAACAGTATTGACAGACAGTATATACTGTACCTGAACCTGAACTCAAAGGTTATTCTTGGAAGTCACTGTAATCACAGAACACAAGCTAACACAACCACTTCACAGCACAGCACAATCAGCCTCGTCTCGAGGGATGGAAATAACACTACCAAAAGTACTACCAATACAAAAGTATGGCATGCGTATCTGGAAACAGGAAACACGTCGATGGTGAGCGTATGGTAAATTATTGTAAAACCCTTGAAAAAGGCTTCGGACAAACTGTAAATCTATGCCCACATGAGGCTTAGTGAAGCTTATGTTACAGTTTGACAGTCTGAGCAACCTGGAGGGAATACTGGCTGTTATTTCACAACCCCTATTCCTCAAGGGACTCCAAATTTGTCCAAATTTGGACTCCAAACGCACTACTCCTGAGAGCCCTGTGATTGTACGTAGGATATACAGTGCCTTCAGAAAGTAATCACACCCCTTGACTTTTTCCACATTTTGTTGTTACAGCCTGAATGTATTAAATTGAGGTTGTCACTGGCCTACACACAATACCCCATAATGTCCAAGTGGAATTACATTTTTAGAAATGTTTAAAAATTAATAAAAAATGACAAGCTGAAATATCTTGAGTCAATAAGTATTCAACCCCTTTGTTATGGCAAGCCTAAATAAATTCAGGAGTAGAAATGTGCTTAACAAGTCACGTAATAAGTTGTATGGACTGTATGCAATATTAGTGTTTCACATGATTTTTGAATGACTACCTCATCTCTGTACCCCATACATGTAATTATCTGTAAGGTCCCTTAGTCAAGTATTGCATTTCAAACGCAGATTCAACCACAAAGATCATGGAGGGTTTCCAAATGCCTCGCAAAAAAATACACCTATTGGTAGATGGATAAAAATGGTGTATCAATACACCCAGTCACTACAAAGATACAGACGTCCTTCCTGACTCAGTTGCCAGAGAGGAAGCAAACCGCTCTGGGATTTCACCACGAGGCCATTGGTGACTTTAAAACAGCTAAAGAGTTTAATGGCTGAGATAGAAGAAAACTGAGGATGGATCATCAACATTGTAGTTACTCCACAATTGTCAGCGATTGGGTGCAGAGATGTAGCGGAGTCAGGCGCAGAACACAGGTTTGAGCAACACAACGGAGTTTACTCAAAAAAGTAAAGCAAAAATTCCAAATAGGAACATACATACACACTAGCACATACAACAACCACTTAGACACCAACAATTACGGACAGAACAGAAATGTATGCCAGAGGGTTAAATAAGGAACATGATATGGGAATTGAAACCAGGTGTGTGTAATACAGACAAAACACAACGAAACTGAAACATGGATCAGTGGTGACTAGAAAGCCGGTGACGTCGACCGCCGAGCACCATCCGAACAAGGAGAAGGGGTGACTTCGGCGGAAGTCGTGACAACAATACTACATCAAATCATGCTTTATTTATACAGCACATTTCAGACGTGGAATGCAACGCAATGTGCTTTACAGGAAAAAAACTAATAACAAACAATGAAATTAAATGCTGAAATATTTACTACACAATATCATAAAAAACTAAAGAATTACAGAAGCCGAACAACTAAAAAGCACCCTAAGGAAAAGCAAAGCTAAAAAGATGTGTTTTAAGATCTGTGTTTTAAATATGTGTACAGTTTCGGCCCCCTTAAGGTGCTCTGGCAGGCTATTCCAGAGGATGGGGGCATAATAACTAAAGGCTGCCTCTACATACTTGTTGGTCCTAGGCTTCGGATAGTTATAATACCAATACCAAAGTACATGAGGAACCTAATTGACAGAGTGAAAGGAAGGAAACCTGTACATAATAACAAATATTCAAATATTCTAAAACATGTTGTTTGCAACAAGGCACTAAAGTAATGCTGCAAAAAATCTGGAAAAGCAATTAACTTTCTGATTTCCATCAGACACTGGGAGACGAATTCCCCTTTCAGCAGGATAATAACCTAAAACAAAAGACCAAATCTACACTGGAGTTGCTTACCAAGAAGACAGTGCATGTTCCTGAGTTTTGACTAAAATCTACTTGAAAATCTATGGCAAGACCTGAAAAAGGTTGTCTAGCAATGATCAACAACCAATTTGACAGAGCTTGAAGAATTTTGAAAAGAATAATGGACAAATGTTGCAAAATCCAGGTGTGGAAAGCTCTTAGAGACCAACCTAGAAAGATTCACTACAAAGATTCACAGCTGTAATCGCTGCCAAAGGTGCTTCTACAAAGTATTGATGCAGAGGGTGTGAATAAATTAGATATTTATGTATTTAATTTCCAATCCATTTGCAAAAATATTTTAAAACATGTTTTCACTTTTTTTATGGGGTATTGTGTGTAGATGGCTGAGAGATTATTATAATTGTTTTTATTTTTTATAAATGTTGAATTCAGGCTGTAACACAATTTTCTGGGGATTAAGTCAAGGGGTATGAATGCGTTCTGAAGGCACTGTGGATACAGAAACAATAGCATCACAAATGCCAGCATTTGTACCTGGGCAGGTGTACAATAAAAAACATTCATCGGGAATTCTTCTGGCTGGCATCTATGTCACCATCTGTGGCACCAGTTACTAACCAAACCTCAATGTTGCACAACCGTCCGTGATTGGGAGTCCCATAGGACGGTGCACAATTGGCCCAGCGCCATCTGGGTTTGGCCGGTGTAGGCCGTCATTGTAAATAAGAATTTGTTCTTAACTGACTTGCATAGTTAAATAACAAAAATGTTAATACAAAATCAATTCCAAAAGGAAGTATGCCCTATTTTGCTTTTAACACAATCGCTCTGCCGTATGCTAGTGTAAATAGTGATGATGGCTTGATAAAAAACACATTTTGATTTGTTTTTCACCTTTTTTTCAACTTTTCTTCCCAATGCACTTTTTCGGCATCATGATGTCCCAATAAATCATCTCTATTTTTGCATTTAAACCTCAGTTTTGGATTTGTCCACTTTTTCGACAGTGTGTGGGTCTCTATCTCTCCTATTCTTATTTTGAAACCTTTTCAAATACTTGAGGCAGTCGAATGTAGCTCTTATAGAGTTTCAACTAAAAGGCCTCAGAAAAACAGGCCTCAGAAAAACAATACAAGGCCTCAGAAAAACAAATAATATTTGAAAAATATATATTTATTTGAAGGCTGTCAAATATTTGATGAAGAACCGAAAACGCTCACCTCATTGCTATGCAATTAAAATGCAATGACCAAAGTATTAAGTCACATGCTAATAAAATGTTTCTCCAAAAGTAACTACAGTTTTATTACACAGGTACAAGAACAGTTTAATGTTAAGTGTTACTGAGAATGCTAACAGTAACAAAATATGGCTATTAAGCGTCGAAAGGAAACTAAATATCCAAAAAGCTGCCGTCTTGAATCAACTACAGCCAAGGTAAGTCTAAAATCATGTTATATTCCCCAATAGGGGAACCCTGCACTATATTTTATTTGCCCCCCCCACACATTTTTTTTGTTTTGGACATAAAATGCTGTAAAATCACCCGGAAATCAGATCATAATCATAATGTAGGAAATCGGTTCCCAATATTTCCCACGCATAAATTTAGAGGCATACGTGATCGTATCTCAATGTAATCAAGGTTTGGAATGATTCTATTTTTGTCAAATACTACAGTTGAAGTCGGAAGTTTACATACACTAAGGTTGGAGTCATTAAAACTAGTTTTTCAACCACTCCACAAATTTTTGTTCACAAACTATAGTTGTGGCAAGTCGGTTCGGACATCTACTTTGTGCATGACGCAACTAATTTTTCCAACAATTGTTTACAGACAGATTATTTCACTTATAATTCACTGGATCACAAATCCAGTGGGTCAGAATACATACACTAAATTGACTGTGCCTTTAAGCAGCTTGGAAAGTTCCAGAAAATGAGGTCATGGCTTTAGAAGCTTCTGATAGGCTAATTGACTATTTGAGTCAATTGGAGGTGTACCTGTGGATGTATTTCAAGGTCTACCTTCAAACTCAGTGCCTCTTTGCTTGACATCATGGGAAAATCAAAAGAAATCAGCCCAAATATTGTAGACCTCCGCAAGTCTGGTTCATCCTTGGAAGCAATTTCCAAATGCCTGAAGGTACCACGTTCATCTGTACAAACAATAGTACGCAAGTATAAACACCATGGGACCACGCAGCCATCATACCACTCAGGAAGGAGACACGTTCTGTCTCCTAGAGATGAACGTACTTTGGTGCGAAAAGTGCAAATCAATCCCAGAACAACAGCAAAGGACCCTGTGAAGATGCTGGAGGATAACAGGTACAAAGGTATCTATATCCACAGTAAAACGAGTCCTATATCGACATAACCTGAAAGGCCACTCAGCAAGGAAGAAGCCACTGCTCAAAAACCACCATTAAAAGCCAGACTACAGTTTAAACATGGGGACAAAGATCATGCACCAGGAGGGACTGATGCACTTCACAAAATAGATGGCATCATGAGAAGGGAAAATGATGTGGATATATTGAAGCAACATCTCAAGACATCAGTCAGGAAGTTAAAGCTTGGATGCAAATGGGTCTTCCAAATGGACAATGACCCCAAGCATACTTCCAAATTTGTGGCAAAATAGCTCAAGGACAATAAGGTCAAGGTTTTGGAGTGGCCATCACATAGCCCTCAACCCTATAGAAAATTTGTTGGCAGAACTGAAAAAGCATGTGCGAGCAAGGAGGCTTACAAACCTGACTCCATTACACCAGCTCTGTCCGGAGGAATGGGCCAAAATTCACCCAACTTATTGTGGGAAGCTTGTGGAAGGCTACCCGAAACGTTTGACCCAAGTTAAACAATTTATAGGCAATGCTATCAAATACTAATAGCGTGTATGTAAACTTCTGACCCACTAGAAATGTGATGAAAGAAATAATAATTTCACATTCTTAAAATAATGTGGTGATCCTAAATGACCTAAGACAGGGAATTTTTACTAGGATTACATGTCAGGGATTGTGAAAAACTGAGTTTAAATTGATTTGGCTAAGGTGTATGTAAACTTCCTACTTCAGCTTTATATCAGTTTGGGATTCGTGCAGTCAAAATGTGCAGTGTACAAATTATTTATAATTATGTTCTGGTCTCACGACCGTCTGCTCAAGGAAAAATCGTCTCAAGGCTGAATGTAATTGGGGAACCCTGGAATAGTATGTTTGAAACAAGAACACTTCCCCTCCGATGGAAAAATAGTTTTGAAGTTGCTTTTGCCTATCATCCAAATTGCTGTTTGCAATGATTGCAATGGCTTTTAATTTTTCTGTTGTATTTTCAGGTATCATACAATTTATTGCAGCTTTCAACTGTTTCAGTGGCACCTATTGTTCACCTAATACCTTTTTTGCACTATTGGTTAGAGCCTGTAAGAAGCATTTCACTGTAAGGTCTACTACACCTGTTGTATTCGGCACACGTGACAAATAAACTTTGATTTGATGTTGAAAGAGTCATACTTATCTGTACAAAATATAATTGTTTTTTGTTTGACTTGATTATGTACACCTGAGGCAATGGACATTCAGGAGAACGGACATTTACAGAATGCTCAGATATACATCTATTGTGTAGATCAAATATGACTGTCAGATAAATTGGAAGGGAATAGGAAATTGTGTTCTATTCATTCTATTTTTTATCTTCAAAATGTTCCAGATACAACCCAGATAAAAGGCGAGCCAATCTTGTCACACCTTGGTCTTAGTATTTTGTGTTTTCTTTAATTATTTGTTCAGGCCAGGGTGTGACATGGGGTTATTGTATTGTCTTTTGTGGTTTTTGTAGGCATTGGGATTGTGGTTGATTAGGGGTGTGTCTAGTATAGGCTTGGCTGCCTGAGGCGGTTCTCAATCAGTGTCAGGTGATTCTCGTTGTCTCGGATTGGGAACCGTATTTAGGTAGCCTGAGTTTCACTTTGTATTTCGTGGGTGATTGTTCCTGTCTCTGTGTAGTGTTCACCAGATAGGCTGTATTAGGTTTCACGTTCCGTTTGTTGTTTTTTGTATTTATTAGTTATTTCATGTATCGTTCTGTTTTTCATTCATTAAAGACATGAGTAACCACCACGCTGCATTTCGGTCCGACTCTCTTTCTACAAACGAAGAACGCCGTTACAGAATCACCCGCCACACACGGACCGAGCGGCGTGGTAACAGGCAGCGACAGCAGGAAAAGCGAAAGGAGGAATGGACATGGGAAGACGTATTGGATGGCAAAGGTTGTTACACTTGGGAGGAGATACTGGCTGGAAGAGATCGCCTCCCATGGGAACAGGTGGAGGCACTTAGGAGAGCAGAGGCAGCCGGAGATAAGAGCCGACGATACGAGGGAACACGGTTGGCAAGGAAACCCGAAAAGCAGCCCCAAAAATGTATTGGGGGGGGGCTCAGGGAGAGAGTGGCAGAGTCAGGAGTCAGACCTGAGCCAACTCTCCCTGTTAATCGTGAGGAGCAGCGATATAAGGACTTCTGGTCTTGGGAGATGATATTAGACGGAAGAGGACCCTGGGCTCAGCCTGGTGAATATCGCCGCCCCAAGGAGGAACTGGAGGCTAAAGCGGAGAGGCGCTGGTATGAGGAGGCAGCACGGCGACGCAGATGGAAGCCCGAAAAGCAGCCCCAAAAAATTATTGGGGGGGGGGCTTAAAGGGAGTATGGCTATGCCAGGTAGGAGACCTGCGCAAACTCCCTGTGCTTACCGGTGGGCTAGAGAGACCGGGCAGACACCGTGTTATGCTATGGAGCGCACGGTGTTTCCAGTGCGGGTGCATAGCCCGGAGCGGTTCATACCAGCCCTTCGTATTGGCCGGGCTAGAGTGGGCATCGAGCCAGGTAAGCTTGGGCAGGCTCGGTGCTCAAGAGCTCCAGTGCGCCTGCACGGTCCGGTCTATCCAGAGCTACCTCCACACACCAGTCCTCCGGTAGCAGCTCCCCGCACCAGGCTTCCTGTGCGTGTCCTCGCTCCAGTATCACCAGTGCCAGCACCACGCATCAGGCCTACAGTGCGCCTCGGAGTCTCCCGCCTCTCCAGCGCTGTCGGAGCCTTTCTCCTCTCCTGCGCTACCGGAGTCTCCTGTCTGTTCAGCGCTATCAGAGCCTTCCTTCCCTCCTGCGCTGTCGGAGTCTCCCGCCTGTACAGCGCTATCAGAGCCTTCCTCCTCTACAGCGCTGCCGGAGCCTCCTGCCTGTTCGGACCAGCCTGTGCTGCCAGTCTGCAAGGAGCTGCCAGTCTGCAAGGAGCTGCCAGTCTGCAAGGAGCTGCTAGTCTGCAAGGAGCTGCCAGTCTGCAAGGTGCTGCCAGCCTGCATAGAGCAGTCAGAGCTGTCAGTCTGCATGAAGCAGCCTGAGCTGCCAGTCTGCAGGGAGCTGTCAGTATGCATGAAGCAGCCAGAGCTGTCAGTCTGCAAGGAGCTGCCAGTCTGCAGGGAGCTGTCAGTCTGCAAGGAGCTGTCAGTCTGCAAGGAGCTGCCAGTCTGCAGGTTGCTGTCAGCCTGCATGGAGCAGTCAGAGCTGTCAGTCTGCATAGAGCAGCTGGATCCGCCAGTCAGCCATGATCTTCTAGATCTGCCAGTCAACCAGATTCTTCCAGATCAGCCTGTCAACCAGAATCTTCCAGATCTGCTAGTCAACCAGAATCTTCCAGATCTGCTAGTCAACCAGAATCTTCCAGATCTGCTAGTCAACCTGAATCTTCCAGATCCGCCAGCCAGCCAGGATCTACCGGAGCCTACTACCTACCTGAGCTTCATCTCAGTACTGGGCTTCCTCTCAGTACTGGGCTTCCTCTCAGTACTGGGCTTCCCCTCAGTTCCGGGTTGCCCCTCAGTTCCGGGCTGCCCCTCAGTTCCGGGCTGCCCCTCAGTTCCGGGCTGCCCCTCAGTTCCGGGCTGCCCCTCAGTTCCGGGCTGCCCCTCAGTTCCGGGCTGCCCCTCAGTTCCGGGCTGCACCTCAGTCCCGAGCTGCCCCTCAGTCCCGAGCTGCCTTAGTCCCGAGCTGTCCCTCAGTCCCGAGATGCCCCTCAGTCACGAGCTGCTCCTCAGTTCTGTGGGGTTCTGGGTGAGGACTATTAGGCCATGGTCGGCGGCGAGGGTGGATTATCCCAGGACGCGAAGGGGAGGAACTAGGACATTAATGAAGTGGGGTCCACGTCCCGAGCCGGAGCCGCCACCATGGACAGACGCCCACCCGGACCCTCCCTATGGTTTTGAGGTGCGTCCGGGAGTCCGCACCTTAGGGGGGGGTTCTGTCACGCCTTGGTCTTAGTATTTTGTGTTTTCTTTAATTATTTGTTCAGGCCAGGGTGTGACATGGGGTTATTGTATTGTCTTTTGGGGTTTTTGTAGGCATTGGGATTGTGGTTGATTAGGGGTGTGTCTAGTATAGGCTTGGCTGCCTGAGGCGGTTCTCAATCAGTGTCAGGTGATTCTCGTTGTCTCGGATTGGGAACCGTATTTAGGTAGCCTGAGTTTCACTTTGTATTTCGTGGGTGATTGTTCCTGTCTCTGTGTAGTGTTCACCAGATAGGCTGTATTAGGTTTCACGTTCCGTTTGTTGTTTTTTGTATTTATTAGTTATTTCATGTATCGTTCCGTTTTTCATTCATTAAAGACATGAGTAACCACCACGCTGCATTTCGGTCCGACTCTCTTTCTATAAACGAAGAACTCCGTTACAAATCTAATAGTTTCGGAAAAGTAGTCACTTCCTGAGATCTATATAAAAAAACGTACCGGTAGCTTAAAAAATAGTACTTTTTTATAATCTTCACCCCCTATTGTTTTAACCATAGTTAAACATATAGTTATCCCAGGTCTGGAAGAGTTACAGAGTTAATTGAAAATAATACCATTGTTGGTTAGTTGTTATTTTTTTCATTAACTAGGCAATTTGCTCTTGATCCATATGGTCTATCCACTTGAAACTTGTGGACAATATGGACACAGATATAAACCATTAATACTATACATAAATACAGTTTTTAAAAGTTATTCAAGTGCAAAATTACTACCGTACACCGTTCAAAGGTGCTTATGTTTTGTGTCTTGCCCATTCACCCTCTGAATGGCATACATACCCAATCCATGTCTCAATTGTCTCAAGGCTTAAAAATCTTTCAATAACTTTTCTCCTTTTCTTCATCTACACTGATTTAACAAGTGACATCAATAAGGGATCATATCGTTCACCTGGAATCACCTGGTCAGTCTATGTAATGGAAAGAGCATGTGTTTTGTGTACTCATTGTAGATAGTCACCTGTTATGTACCAACATTATTGATCCCGGTAACGTTGGTAAATTACCTGTAGCTTTGCAACCCTAATCTCGCATCACAATCATTTCCACACGATCCTCCTGTACCGAATCGTGTTCTTCTCTTTCTACTGTTCTCAGATCAGCATTCTGGACTCCAAGCGGGGCATGAACGTGGGCATTTTCCTCAGGCAGTTCAAGAAGTAAGTCTTCCTCTGGTTTTGTTAGATTAGCTTACATAAAGCGGGGATAAAATTCACTGATCGGCCTGAGGGAGAGAAACGAGACGCCTTGTGTGAAACACGACACCGTTGTGTAACTTGTTTTAAGTGGTAGCCTCCTTAGTCCGGCACGCTAGAGCATAAGGTCACGTGTGTGTGCATGTCGTAATTATGGTGTTTGCTGTATTTACATTTTAGTCATTTAGCAGAGGCTCTTATCCAGAGCAACTTGGGTTAAGTGGGTTAATTTGGGTTAAGTGCCTTGCTCAAGGCACATCAGCAGATTTTTCACCTAGTCGGCATGGGGATTCAAACCAGCAACGTTTTGATTACTGGCCTATCTCTCTAACCGCTAGGCTACCTGCCGCCCCTGTAGAATTGTCAATCTGTTAGGGTAGTGGTTCTTAACCCTGGTCCTGAGGATCCAAAGGCGTGCACTTTTTTTTGCCACAGCACTACACACCTGATTCAAATCATCAAAGCTTGATGGTGAGTTGATTTTGCTTAGGCAAAAAAAAAATTTGCACCCCTTTGGGTCCCCAGGACCACAACAAACCTGCGAAGAGAGGGCCGCCCACCAAAACTCACAGACCAGGCAAGGAGGGCATTAATCAGAGAGGCAACAAAGAGACCAAAGATAACCCTGAAGGAGCTGCCAGCTCCACAGCGGAGATTGGAGTATCTGTCCATAGGACCACTTTAAGCCGTACACTCCACAGAGCTGGGCTTTACGGAAGAGTGGCCAGAAAAAAGCCATTGCTTAAAGAAAACAATAAGCAATCATGTTTGGTGTTCGCCAAAAGGCGTGTGAGAGACTCCCCAAACATATGGAAGAAGGTACTCTGGTCAGATGAGACTAAAATAAATAAAAAATGGCCATCAAGGAAAACGCATCACCCCGAGAATACCATCTCAACAGTGAAGCATGGTGGTGGCAGCATCATGCTGTGGGGATGTTTTTCCATGCTTTTTCCATTCTTTATGCAGTAGTAGTTTTAATGAAAAACCCCTAGAATTGGTTTTCTAATCAAAGTATTTCTCTATCCAGCCCGACTGGGCATATACTGTATTATTCAGTGTGTGTGTGACTGGCAGTGCTCTCCTCAGCTCAGACACACAGTTAATAAGTATGGCGTGGAAACATGACGGCCTGCAGAAGAAGTACAGTCTGGTCTTACCGCATCGCTGTCTGTGCATGTCCTTCCAAGGCTCCTGCAAAGTTGTTTTATGTAAAAAAATATATAATTTCTTTGGACAAATTCCTACATTTACAGAGGAATATTAGTATTGGCACGGAAGATATCTGCGCAGAAAGAGCAATGAACAGCATACAATACACACTCACATATACACACGGACACATACATACATGCAGGCGAGCGCACACACACACACACAAAGTACAGAGAGGGTTTTAGGAACATCACAAAACTGACCCTCAGATTATCTGGGTTGATAATCCAGGAGAAAACGTCCACATTGTTCAAATCAAATCACCAATCAAATTTTATTGGTCACATACACATGGTTAGCAGATGTGATTGTGTGTGTAGTGAAATGCTTGTGCTTCTAGATCCGACCGTGCAGCAGTATCTAACAGGTAATATCTAACAATTCCACAACAAAACCTAATACACACAATCTAGTAAAGGAATGGGATGAGAATATATAAGTATAAAATATATGGATGAGCAGTGACAGAGCTGCTAAAATGCAATAGATAGTAAAGAATAGATAGTGAAGGACACAGTATACAGTATATACAGTGGGGCAAAAAAGTATTTAGTAGGTATTTAGTAGGGTCAAAATAATCACAAGAACGGTGAGCAAAAATCCCAGAACCACACGGGGGGACCTAGTGAATGACCTGCAGAGAGCTGGGACTGAAGTAACAAAGCCTACCATCAGTAACACACTATGCCGCCAGGGACTCAAATCCTGCAGTGCCAGACGTGTCCCCCTGCTTAAATCCAGTACATGTCCAGGCCCATCTGAAGTTTGCTAGAGAGCATTTGGATGATCAAGAAGAAGATTGGGAGAATGTCATATGGTCAGATGAATCCAAAATATAACTTTTTGGTAAAAACTCAACTCGTCGTGTTTGGAGGACAAAGAATGCTGAGTTGCATCCAAAGAACACCATACCTACTGTGAAGCATGGGGGTGGAAACATCATGCTTTGGGGCTGTTTTTCTGCAAAGGGACCAGGACGACTGATCCGTGTAAAGGAAAGAATGAATGGGCCATGTATCGTGAGATTTTGAGTGAAAACCTCCTTCCATCAGCAAGGGCATTGAAGATGAAACGTGGCTGGGTCTTTCAGCATGACAATGATCCCAAACACACCACCCGGGCAACGAAGGAGTGGCTTCGTAAGAAGCATTTCAAGGTCCTGGAGTGGCCTAGCCAGTCTCTAGATCTTAACCCCATAGAAAATCTTTGGAGGGAGTTGAAAGTCAGTGTTGCCCAGCAACAGCCCCAAAACATCATTGCTCTAGAGGAGATCTGCATGGAGGAATGGGCCAAAATACCAGCAACAGTGTGTGAAAACCTTGTGAAGACTTACAGAAAACGTTTGACCTCTGTCATTGCCAACAAAGGGTATATAACAAAGTATTGAGAAACTTTTGTTATTGACCAAATACTAATTTTCCAACATAATTTGCAAATAAATTCATTAGAAATCCTATAATGTGATTTTCTGGATTTTTTTTCTTCTCATTTTGTCTGTCATAGTTGCAGTGGGAGAACTTACACAATTGGTGGGTGACTAAATACTTTTTTGCCCCACTGTACATATGAGATAAGTAATGCAAGATATGTAAACATTCTTAAAGTGGCATTATTAAAGTGACTAGTTTTCCATTTATTAAAGTAGCCAATGATATCAAGTCTGTAGGCAGGCAGCCGCCTCTCTGTGCTAGTGGTGGCTGTTTAACAATCTGATGGCCTTGAGATAGAAGCTGTTCTTCAATCTCTCTGTCCCAGCTTTGATGCACCTGTACTGACCTCGCCTTCTGGATCGAAGCAGGGTTAACACGCAGTGGCTCGGGTGGTTATTGTCCTTGATGATCTTTTTTGCCTTCCTGTGACATCGGGTGTTGTAGGTGTCCTGGAGGGCAGGTAGTTTGCCCCCGGTGATGTGTTGTGCAGGCTGCACCACCCTATGAAGAGCCCTGTGGTTGTGGGCGGTGCATTTAAAAATATATATATTTCACCTTTATTTAACCAGGTAGGCCAGTTGAGAACAAGTTCTCATTTACAACTGCGACCTGGCCAAGATAAAGCAAAGCAGTGCGACACAAACAACAACACAGAGTTTTACACATGGAATAAACAAACATACAGTCAATAACAATAGAAAAAAAAGTCCATATACAGTGTGTGCAAATGGCGTGAGGAGGTAAGTCAATAAATAAGCCATAGCAGCGAAGTAATTACAATTTAGCAAATTAACACTGGAGTGATAGATGTGCAGATGATGATGTGCAAGTAGAGATACTGGTGTACAAAAGAGCAAAAAAGTAAATTAAAACAATATGGGGATGAGGTAGGTATATTCGCTGTAGCTGTACACAGCCCATCCATCGGTTAGCTTCTCAGATAGCTGATGTTTAAAGTTAGTGATGGAGATATAAGTCTCCAACTTCAGCGATTTGTGTCATTAGAGAACTGGAAGGAAAGGCGACCAAAGCAGATGTTGGCTTTGGGGATGACCAGTGAGATATACCTGTGTGCTACCGTACTAGGCGGTGATACAGCCCGACAGGATGGCGATAGCTTTGGCTAGCAATATGTCCTACTGTATCTATTACACACTGTGGAGTGGTAGACTGGGAGAGTTGTAGCTCGGGATTTGCATGCCAGCACAGAGCAGGTGCTGTATACACTCAGCTTGTACAACACATTTGACACAATGGGTATGATTGAACTGATATTTTTGTGATACTAATGGAGAGTTTGTCTGCACACCTTATATCACAACGGTTTTACATCAGTTTACATCAGAGTGTGTACGGGGCCAGAGGGCTGATCTCATAGGACATTTTGCATGGCTCCCCCTGTAATTTTCATAGCATTTGACTCTTATCACAAGAGCACCTATCAACACTACCTTGTCCACATTGGATTTGGACACTTTCGCTTATGTAACACAGTCACTAGTGCAGGACAGTATATCAACATTTTTTTTGCAAGTGGCTAGCATTGCCTCCAGCCATTCTCAGCTAGCATGTTGCTAACAGTAATTCTAACTACTTACAGTAGTTACTTACTTGAATGCAGAAAAGAGGCAGATTGATAATGCTAACTAAGCTAACTAGACATTTGAAACATACATTCTCCCCCTTTCAGTTGATCTCTAATGAGAATATCATATTTTAAGTGATTCTCCCGAATTTGATATGACACAAATTTCCACATAATTCATTTTTACTGAATTAGCGGCATGTTGTTGCAGTTGCACGGGCTCCCACCGCATCTCCCTGAACCCCTTTCAATTAATGGATTATCCAGTCCCATGGCTCATAAATCCATATCAGGCCTGGGCAATAGGCTCACTCATCGGAGTGTCTGTGTGAGGAATGGCTGGATTTACTGCTATGTACAAACAGAGAGTGAGAGCCTGTGTGGTTTACCAATGAACTGAACTGACTGTTTCGGTACCACTTAAGCCATTGGGTATAAGGCTTTATAACTTGTTTAGTATGAGCCTTTAGGATGTTCTATTATAAGGTGTATAATATGTTATGTTTCTTTGACCAACGGTATAATGCTTATAACTTGTTATGAGCACGTAAGAGCCTCTTAGAACAAGGCTTATAGTGTGTTAAGACTCATTGCACCAAATTGTCAACTGGCTCAAATGGGCTTTTATTCAGTCAGTCAGGAGATGTTCATAAGATACTATAATACTGTACATGCTTATAACAAATCTTGCCATGCATTATAACCACATCATAATGCACTATAACGGTTATCACTGTGTCCATCTCATCCAGGTCCAATCACTCCATCGTCGAGGACATTCGCCAGGGAGATGGCAAGCTGTACGGAGCTGAACTCCTCAAAGACCTGCTCAAACTCCTGCCCGAGTCTGAAGAGGTGTGTGTGTGTGTGTGTGTGTGTGTGTGTGTGTGTGTGTGTGTGTGTGTGTGTGTGTGTGTGTGTGTGTGTGTGTGTGTGTGTGTGTGTGTGTGTGTGTGTGTGTGTGTGTGTGTGTGTGTGTGTGTGTGAGAGGGAGAGGGACAAACACACACACACACACACAATGTACCAGCCAAGCAAGGCACCAATGCACCACAGTTTTTGAATAGGATACTAAGCACAGCCCAGCTTGCATAGGCTTCCTCTATGTCTATGATATAATTAAGCAATAAGGCACGAGGGGGGTGTGGTATATGGCCAATATATCATGGCTACGGGCTGTTCTTAGGCAAGACGCATCGCGGAGTGCCTGGACACAGCCCTTAGCCGTGGTATATTGGCCATATACCACAAACCCCCATGGTGCCTTATTACTGATCTAAACTGGTTACCAATGTAATTATAGCAGTAAAAACACATGTTTTGGTATACCCGTGGTATACGGTCTGATATACCACGGTTATCAGTCAATCAGCATTCAGGGCTCTAACCACCCAGTTTATAAATACCTTTAAATCATTCTCAAATGGATGGAGCACGATCATTCAATGATTTAATTCAATGACAGACATCTTCTAAGTTACTTTGTACATCACATTTTTAAGGTAAATTTGTGTTGTTGAGGTTAGTTTCTTATGGATTACACTTATTGGAGCACAAAATAATATTAATAATATTATTACACTTTCATCAAAAGTGACTTAGAGTTAGTCATGTGTGCATACATTTGTACATGGGTGGCCCCAGTGGAAATCGAAACCCATGATCCCGACTTAGCAAGCGCCATGCTTTACCAACTGAGCCACACAGGAACATGTTTGTATGTTTATTGTCGTATCCACAGGTAAAGAAACTGAGGGCGTTCAAAGGGGACTCCAGCAAACTGACCCTGGCAGACTCCTTCATGTACCTGTTGATCCAGGTGCCTCGGTAAGCTGCACTCATTGGTATTACAGCTCAGAAACGGATTGGCAATAGGACAGGTTGGACAAATGCTGGTACATCTTTAGCCTTTTTTTGATGCAGAAGGATCCTTATTTACCTAATAAAGAGGGCCTCAACTAAATAAATGGGCCGGTGTGTGGGGGCCTCGAGGAAAAATTTCTGAACTCACTCCGTCCCTGTTACTGCATGAATCAATCAAATCTTGATTCACTTATCAATCAACGGTAGGGTAGGCAGGGTAGCCTAGTGGTTAGAGCATTGGACTAGTAACCGAAAGGTTGCAAGTTCAAATCCCAGAGCTGACAAGGTACAAAATCTGTCCTTCTGCCCCTGAACCGGCAGTTAACCTAATGTTCCTAGGCTGTCATTGAAAATAAGAATTTGTTCTTAACTGACTTGCCTAATTAAATAAAGGTAAAATAAAAAAATCTGCTATGAGTCTACCTACCTTGCTAGTATTTTTCAGGTACCCACAACTGTTCATTCTGCAATTGAATTTGCTCAAAGGAAAATGCATGGTTATATACTATAGCATAAAATTGACTGAGTACTTACTTCAATTAATAAGGTCTATTCTATTTTGCTTCTAGGGCTAAGCTACTGCTGTTTTTCTCCCTCGTAGTTAATTGATCAAGGCCAAGTGTAAATCAGTACCAGATTAGAAGAATCAAAACCAGCAGTGCTTTGGCCCACGAGACTGAGGGCCTGGAGTTGTATAGCAAATTGCACTATTCTGTGCCCTGTGCCAGTGAATCTGACACCCCCTGTTCTCTGTTGCCCCTGCCAGGTTTGAGTTGCGCATCGAGGCCATGGTCCTGCGTGAGGAGTTCTTTCAGTCCTGCGCTGTGATGAGCCATGAGATCGATGTCATCCGCGTGGCCACCAAAGGTAATGATGATGACACACCACTGCCCCACCATCGGCCACTGGCGCTGCCACACATCGTCGACTGGTGACCCAGATTCACTTCTCTGAGGTGTGACAAGGACCCAGTGTGTATGTGCGGGTGCGTGCGTGCGTGTTATATGAGCTGGTGCTGTATTTGGACAGATTAAAAAAGTAGATGAGTGATAGCAGCAGGTAAGGGTTGGAACTGGTTCAGGGAACAGAACAGAAAACCGGAAAATAACTAAATTATTTGAGGAAAAGAACCCAAACCAACAAAAAAAGTGCTCTATACTGTTCCTGTCACGTTTGTCATAAGGAGTAGACCAAGATGCAGCATGGTCTGTTTCCATCCTTTATTTTGGAAATGAAAACGTCAAAGAACAAAACGAACAAACGAAACGTGAAGCTAGACTAATGCTCACAGGCAACAATACATAGACAAGATCCCACAAAGCACAATGGGAAATGGCTACCTAAAAATGATCCCCAATCAGAGAGAACGATAAACAGCTGCCTGGGAACCATATCAGGCCAACATAGATATACAATTCCCCTAGATAACCCACCCTAAATCACACCCCGACCCAACCAACATAGAGAATAAACAGCTTTCTATGGTCAGGGTGTGACAGTTCCGTAACAGAACTGTTATTTTGAAAGCATATGGGAACAGGTTAATAATATTATCTTACGTTCTGGGCATTTTCTTCCAGTCCGACAAAAATCGCAACAAAGCTCCTATGCAAAGCCCTCATTCTGTCACTCAGAAACGTATTCCAGAGTCTGCCTGCCAGCTGGAAATCTTTGCCAGTGGGTGTGCGTGTGTGTGTAGGCTACATGCCCCTCCCCTCTGAAGCATAGGTTACTGTAGCCTACTGACGACATTACAATGGATACATTCTTCTCTAATTTAACATCTCTGCCTAATTTCTGACAATGCTTGTTAAGGATACTATAGTTATCAGGTTTCACATTGGATTGATTAGATACAAAAAGTAAGACGCATTTTTTATTCTAGCTAACGTTTGCTCTGGTCCAACTTTAAACCAACTTGGAAGTACAAAGACATTCAAAGTTCCTCCATATATCCGTAGGTATAATTCTGTGGACCTAATACAGATAATGCATAACATAAGATGCCCAGCGCTTCAAGGCAAGCTTCCGCCATCCTCTCTCGTTCTCTCCTCTCCCTCAAAATGTCAGTTGCGTCTCGCACCCTACACTGTGACTGGCAGCACAGTATGTGTGTTTGGCTTTCATTATGATTAAACCATGCTATTATGACAAAATTCAATTGGCTCTTTTAACAACTTTCTTATACAGATTAAACTGCTTACCTGCTCCACAGCAAGTTTCTCTATCTGCACTGATTGGTGAAGTAATTTAATGTCGAGCTAAATGTAAAGAAAAATATTTCAGAGTTTTACAAAGGAACGGAAAGAAATGATATAAACCAGTACTTTTTTGGGGTTCATAACGGTTCATAACTTTATTTTTCTGGTCAGAACAGTGGAACGGAACAAAATAAATAATGGTTCTGTTCAGAAGTAATCGTCTGAAAATTTATTTTGATCCCAAACCCTGGTTCATGCAGAGGATGTTTTCAGGTTAATGACATAAATGGGGGTTCATGTCTGCAATGAACAGACATGTAAATACAGAGATAGAAAGATACTGAGCTACATACTGTATTTACAGATATATAGAGACATGGATGGATGGACCTAGAGAATCTTTCAGGGGTAGGGATAGTAAACCAAATCTGGTAATGGTTAATGATTGCAAAGGACAAAACAGACTGTGCTGATGGTGTGTCAGTGTTATTATGCTGTAGGGTTTCCATTAAGCTCAGCGTCTGAAACCATTCATATGATCCACAGTCAACTTGTTTTTATAATTTGGGCTCTGAAATATGCAAGTCGTTGACATTTATTGCAGTACAGTGGGCCTATGCATGATTTGTTGGTATGCAGCTACTGTAGCTAATACATTCAAATGAGCTTGGTAGTGCCTAAAGAGCAGCACCAATTTAGCAAATTATTTGCCCTGATACATTTAGTAAGCTAAACATGTCTTGAGAGTGCAGGCTGCTGTATCATTTGCATTGTGAGGCCTTTTAGGGCATGACGCAGGGTTTTTGAATGATTCATAAAACGGCTTGACACAGATTTTCACCTCTCAGTGAATTTGGGGCTTTTACAACACAGGTAGAAGGGACTGAGCCCTGATCTCCAATGCAGAGCCTTATGTGACACGTGTCGGGAGTGTTATCCTCTCGACCACAGCTCTGCACATTGATGCAACGTTGGAAAAGTTGGTATGAGCCGTTGTTATTTTGTGGGTGTTTTTTGTGTTTACTCCATCTCATCATGAATAGCTTTTGATCTAGGATGTGCATATACATATATGATGCATTTTGTTATGCTGTTGTCCATTCGCTATTTAAACAAAGGTCAAGTCACAGACAAGTTACTTCCTGATTGTGATTACTCGTGAAACCAGACTCTTGGTGTGGGCTGACGTTACGTCTAATGAGTAGCTAGCTGTATTGTACAGTATTTGAAATATCAATAGGCCTACAGTCATGCTGGAATTATGACATCATCTCCATACAGTTGTATACCTCAGTTGAAAACTAGCTTGAGTTGTAGTGGAAGTGTATGGTGGAAGTTAATTCCAAACAGAGATGGTGTTTGATGGGGGGCAGACCTGGGTTGAAATACTTGAAAAGTATTTCCAAATACTTTGAGCATTTGCTTGAGTCTGCCTGGAGTGCCAGATGGGCGGGGTTTGCAGTTTTGGAACTTTTTTATTAGTTAGTCAGGCAAGGTCAACTAGGCACAGGTAAAGTATTTGAATCGATTTTTGAAGTATTTGAAACACAGATCTGATGGAGGTTGCTGCTGAATGCTCTGTGAGCTATGGGTTTGTATTGACCCCTCTCTCCTCTCTCTCTGTAGAGCTGATGACTTGTGAGGAACTACACGCCATCCTCCACCTGGTCCTGCAGGCTGGAAACATCATGAATGCTGTAAATCAACGATGCCATTATCTCTCACTCCCTCCCCCCACCCCACCCCTTTCTATTTATCTATCCTCACTCTCTCTTCCTCTCTTTCTCCTCAATCACTCACTCTCTCACTCACTCAGTCGGTCTCTCTCTCTCTCTGTCCATCAATCTGTGACATCTGTCTCGTTCTTTCCCCCCCATCTCTTCTCTCTCCCTCACTCCTTATCTGTCTGATATGACGATGGCTAAATGTTTATCCTCCTCCCTGTCCCGCAGGGTGGCTACGCGGGCAATGCCGTGGGCTTCAAACTGTCATCGCTCCTCTCGCTGGCCGACACCAAGGCCAACAAACCTGGCATGAACCTGCTACATTTTGTGGCTTTGGTAAGTCTGACAGAGAGAGATGGGAAGAGACACTGAAGGAGACACACTGGAGGAAACACACAGACTTGCACACACACCACAGGATATTGATGGCACCTTAATTGGGTAGGACGAGCTCATAGTAATGGCTGGAATGGAATAAATGAAACGGTATCGAACTCATCAAACATGATAAACATGGTTTCCATGTGTTTGATACCATTCCATTCACTCCATTCCAGCCATTATTATAAGCCGTCCTCCCCTCAGCAGCCTCCTGTAAAACACACACACACTGGAGGAGACAGACACACTAGAGGAGACAGACACTGGAGAAGACAGACACACTGGAGAAGACAGACACACTGGAGGAGACAAACTGACATGCACACACACACACACACACACACAGTAGGGGAGACCCTGGAGGAGACACATAGAGAGGCAGATTAGTGGAAAATCCCTTTGTAAAGCAAGCAGTGTGCAGGAATATCTTCAGGTTTCTTCTGCTCGTCATGCTCACTTTAAAATGAAATTTCACCGATCGGGACTATGAGTCAGTGTGCTGACCCGTGGATCCTTTTGGCATTCTCACAGACACTCCCCACTGGGCACAAACTGGTTGAATCAATGTTGTTTCAACGTAATTTGTCCACATATTTAGACATGGAATCTAGGTGGAAAATACATTGGATTTGCAAAAAGTAATCAACTGTTGATTTGAGGGTAAAATTTAAACCACAGGATTTTCAACACAGTCATAACTTTTATCAAATTCAACCTTGTTCAATTTGTACATTTGAAACAACATCAGATCTTCAACGTTATATCCACTATCAGAAAAAAAACGACAAACTGATCTATCTACAGCTATGCATTTGGTCTCTCGTCCAGGATTTTAACCTCTTAGTGATCCCTTCACGAGCCAATCCCTTTAGCGGGATCGATTTGACAACATCCAGTGAAATTGCAGAGCGCCAAATTCAAATTACAGGAATATCAATATTCAACATTCACGGAAATATAAGTGTAATACATCAAAATAAAGCTTAACTTCTTGTTAATCCAGCCGCTGTGTCAGATTTCAAAAGATTTTACGGCGAAAGCAGACCATGCGATTATCACATGAAAATCATTTTTCAACCAGGCAGGTGCGACACAAAAGTCAGAAATAACGATATAATAAATGCCTTACCTTTGAAGATCTTCTTCCTTTTGCAATTCCAAATGTCTCAGAGACACAACAAATGATCGTTTTGTTTGATAAATTCCTTCTTTATATCCCCAAAATGTCAATTTATTTGGCTCGTTTGATTCAGAAATACACCGGTTCCAACTCGTCCAACATGACTACAAAGTATCTAATAAGTTACCTGTAAGCTTGGTCCAACACATTTCAAACAATGTTCCTAATCCAACTTCAGGTATCCTAAAATGTAAATAATCGATAAAATTTAAGATGGGATAAACTGTTTCTAATACCGGATAAAAACAACATGAAGCGAGTTCCTGTTCACAAGCACCTAAATAGTAGGGGACTTCAGAGTGACACATGGAATGAATAGCACTACTTCTTCATTTCTCAAAAGAAAAACATCAACCAATTTCTAAAGACTATTGACATCTAGTGGAAGCCATATAGGAACTGCAACCAGGTTCCTCATAAATAGGGTTTCCCATTGTAAACTTTTTGGGAAATCCTATGACCGCAATTTGTTTTCTTCCCTGGATAGTTTGTCCTCGGGGTTTAGCCTGCCAAATCATTTCTGTTATATTCAGATATTATTCTAACAGTTTTAGAAACTTTAGAGTTTTCTATCCAAATGTACCAATTATATGCATATCCTAGCTTCTGGGTCTGAGTAAGAGGCAGTTTACTTTGGCACGATTTTCATCCGGAAAAGTTCAGCTCTACTTAGCTTTAGAATATGTCACTGACTAATACCAATTTGTTCTCGTGAGAATAATTATTGAGCGATCTCTTAATAACTAAATAGATTCACTGTTGTTATCGAAGTAATTTCAAGAGATGGGTTTAACAGAACAAATTTAAGCATACTTTATATGCCATATATCATCAAATGATACTATTTAGGCCTATATTTAGCCTTTTATTATTAATATTATAAATATTATTATTGTTATAGAATTTGCAAACTCATCTACAAAAACTTTATTTAAAGTGTGTTTAAAGTTTGATTTGATTCACATCTCCATTTCAGCCAAACATTTAACTTAAAAGAATAGAACTAAATTAAATTAAATAAAACAGTAAATGCATTTTAAATATAGTTTGATTTGATTTTGTCATGATCTTTAACTTATATTTTTGATTGAGATGGAACAGTTATTTCAACATATAAATTATTAACTTGTTGATAAACTGGAATTAAAGTCAGACGAAGTCAATGGTACAAAATATACAATTCCTTCAAATGTTGATATTTGGTTGTGGGGACAACAAAACACAATTCAATATCACTTTTGCAATGCACTTTTGCCTATTAACTTGTCCACAAGTTAACAAATTATATGTTGGATTCATGTCTCCAACTAAACCAAAAATATAATTTCAAGAATAGGATTAAGATTGTGCCTCAGATTAAACTATCGAAGCATTAGATACAGCTCCTTTAAATGTTGATATTTGTATTACAAATATAACTTTTGTAATACAGTTAATAGCCTAAAGTTAGGCTATTTTACAAACTAATGTGACAGTATTTATTCAACCTTAAAATTAGTAACGCATCCAGAGCCACTTATTGAGGTTCCTGTAACTATAAAGATCTTCTTGTGTAATCATAGAAAGCGTGCATGTTCAAGATAGTATGCAAAGGTTGCAGGTCTGTGGAGATCTTCACAGTTGTTATAATAATATGTGCAGAATATTAAACAGCATTGATTACTTGTACTTTTAATGTAATCTCAACTACAATACAGGTAATTCAGGGTTCACAGTGAAGCACACAGAAACTAGAGGCCATGAGTAAAGAATGGCTGAGTTATTGATAAATCAGATTTATGTGTCCATTTAAATCATTTGTATATCCACTCCACAATGGCCTATCAACTTGAAACCGTTTAAGTTTGTCAGAGACATTACCATGATGTCTGGCATTGATATCCTAAAAAATAAGGAAACTATTAACAATTTTATTTTGTTACGCTAATGCTTAAAATAAGTATAAAGAATCTTCTCATGGACTAAAAGTGAGATTCACTGCAAATTTGGTTTTTGGTCATAATAGTCCCTACGTTGATGCATTCAAAGATGTCCACACTATACCAGTGTAGGTGCATATTAGCACATGCACTAATATGCTACAATTTGCTGAATGTACACACCAAATGTGGAATGTAGGCCTATTGTACATGTCTCAATTTAGGGATTGGCCAAAACATGGCTAAGTTATTGACAAATAAAAAATCTAATTTCCCTTGTCCATTTAAAACATTGTAAATCGACTCCACAGTGGCTTATCAACTTGAAACGTATCATTGCTATCATGGCCATCCCTAAAATGAACCATACTGAATTTGGTATTGATATTTCAAAAAACAAGGAAACTATTAAAACTTCTTAGGGCTAGGCCCCTTTTTTTCTCAATTTCCGCCTGAATGACGTGCCCAAAGTAAACTGTCTGCTGCTCAGGCCCTGAAGCCAGGATATGCATATAATTGGTACCATTGGAAATAAAACACTTTGAAGTTTGTGGAAATGTTCTAATAATGTAGGAAAATATAACACACTAATAATGTAGGAGAAAATCCAAAGAAAAACCAACCAGAATTTTTTGTTATTGTTGAGAGACCATCCTCTTAGAATGGCAAGTATAAGTTAATATTGAAAATTAGCTCCCTGGATGCAATTCCTATGGCTTCCACGGGAATGTCAGCAGTCTATGTCAGCAGTCTATGTTCAAGGTTTTAGGCTTGTAACTTCAAAAACGAATAAGAAATATCAGTTTTAGTACAGGGATACAGTCTTGGAAATTTGTGTTTGTGCGCCATGAAGACAGGACGCACCTGCTAAAATCAGTTTCCTATTGAACATACGTCTTTCCGTAAGCAATATTATAGTTTGATTACATTTTAGGGTATCTGATGAATGTAAATAGAAACGTATTTTGACTTGTTGAAACAAAGTTTAGGGGTAGATTTTCGGATTCCTTTCTCTGCATGTTGAACAAGTGGATTACTCAAATCGATGGCACCAACTAAACAGACTTTTTGGGATATAAAAAATGATTTTATCTAACAAAATGACAATACATGTTATAGCTGGGACCCTTTGGATGAAAAATCAGAGGAAGATTTTCAAAAAGTAAGTGAATATTTAATCACTATTTGTGAATTTATGAAACCTGTGCCGGTGGAAATATATTTTGATGTGGGGCGCCGTCCTCAAACGATCGTATGGCATGTTTTTGCTGTAAATCGGACAATGCAGTTAGATTAACAAGAATTTTAATTTTCAACCGATATAAGACTTATATGTACCTAAATGTTTCAAATCCATACTTTTTATGATTATTTATTAGAATTGCGCGCCCTCCAGTTTCACCGGAAGTTGTCCCGCTAGCTGGATGCCTAGCCCTAAAAGATTTTAACAACTCATTCTTTGCATGTGTAACACTAATGCTCAAAATCATCTGCATTTACCTTATCCTCATGAAAAATGTCAGAATCACTTCAGATGTTGTATTTAGACCCATTACATCAGTCTTTAATGGTTTTTGAGACGTTTGTGCCTATAGATGCATGTTAGCACATATGCTAATGCTACAAATATGCTAATGCTACAAATACTTTTGAAAAATGTTATTGAAAAAAATATTTTTAGCATTATCCTATTTGCTATAGTACACCTATAGGTACAATGGAGCCATATTTGAATGCAGCAATACGTTTTTAAGTCAGATTGACTCAAGATTTGGTATATAGACTCCATGAATTAGCCTCTAATTAATTTTAGAATTATAACCACTAAACCACTAGATTGCACCATATCACACCAGGGCTATAAGAACTGAACCGATGGACATGGGGCCATGAAATGTGTCATGTAGATCTTATATGAATATAAAGTCACTGCAACCTTAGATGGGTGCACCAGATGAATTGGTGGCACTATAGATGTCATTGGCACTAGTGGCACCATAGGGATACTAGAGTAATTACTATTGATCAAATGGACTTTGTCTCATGCAAATGAGTGTTAGGTTTAAATTATGCAGCCGAACAATGTGATGTAATTGTGATAAGTATATCTGTATAATCACACAGTTACCCTTTTATGTAGTCTGAACTTGAAAAGTGGCTATTTTATTTGGGTCCTGCCGCTTGCGCAGTCAGCGTATTACATCCAAAGTATTTTGGAATGCTAATGTGGAGTGTACCAACTGAGATTTAAATAATTTACAAAAACAGATTGAATTTTTAAAATTTGTCCTTTATTTAACTAGGCAAGTCAGTTAATAACAAATTCTTATTTACAATCACGGCCTACCCCGGACGACACTGGGCCAATTGTGCACCACCCTTATGGGGCTCCCAATCACGTCTGGACATCCTGGAATCAAACCAGGGACTGTAGTGACACCTCTTGCACTGAGATGCAGCCTTAGACTGCTGCTCCCCTCTGGAGCCCCAGAATTCAAAGATGACCACAATATACCAATAAACACAAATCTAAACCATTAGTCAAATTGACCCCAGAATTGGTTTATCAACTCAATACATTAAGTAAGGGAACACCCTCCTGAAATGTACAAAAATGAATGGGAACATATTGGCACCGTACGAAACATATACACGGTGTCCAATACCAATTGGACGTCGTTTCATTCAAAGTTGATTGCAAATGCCATATGGCAAATGCCAAGTGTAACTCTGCAAAAATCCAATAGATGGCGAGTGCCCTCCACCGTAATTTTTCATATTGCAAATGTAACACAAGGCAAGACCCAGGAGTAAAAATTTGAACATTTTGTCAAAAACTTAGCACCCCCTTAAAAAAGTGCTTTCATGACCGTTTTACGAAATTCTTTCGATTTTTTTTGTCAATTACACATGCACAGTATAAGAACTGTATGAACATACTTTTGTCAAAGTTTATATTCGTAATTTCTTTTTTTTATTTGTCCATAAGGTATACAGTGGGGAGAACAAGTATTTGATAACCTGCAAAATCGGCAGTGTTTCCTACTTACAAAGCATGTAGAGGTCTGTAGTTTTTATCATAGGTGCACTTCAACTGTGAGAGACAGAATCTAAAACAAAAATCCAGAAAATCACATTGTATGATTTTTAAGTAATTAATTTGCATTTTATTGCATGACATAAGTATTTGATCACCTTGCCCAAGTAAGAATTCCGGCTCTCACAGACCTGTTAGTTTTTCTTTAAGAAGCCCTCCTGTTCTCCACTCATTACCTGTATTAACTGCACCTGTTTGAACTCATTACCTGTATAAAAGACACCTGTCCACACACTCAATCAAACAGACTCCAACCTCTCCACAATGGCCAAGACCAGAGAGCTGTGTAAGGACATCAGGAATAAAATTGTAGACCTGCACAAGGCTGGGATACAGGACAATAGGCAAGCAACTTGGTGAGAAGGCAACAACTGTTGGCGCAATTATTAGAAAATGGAAGAAGTTCAAGATGACGGTCAATCACCCTCGGTCTGGGGCTCCATGCAAGATCTCACCTCGTGGGGCATCAATGATCATGAGGAAGGTGAGGGATCAGCCCAGAACTACAAGGCAGGACCTGGTCAATGACCTGAAGAGAGCTGGGACCACAGTCTCAAAGAACCATTAGTAACACACTACGCCGTCATGGATTAAAATCCTGCAGCGCATGCAAGGTCCCCCTGCTCAAGCCAGCGCATGTCCAGGCCCGTCTGAAGTTTGCCAATGACCATCTGGATGATCCAGAGGAGGAATGGGAGAAAGTCATGTGGTCTGATGAGACAAAAATATAGCTTTTTGGTCTAAACTCCACTCGCCGTGTTTGGAGGAAGAAGAAGGATGAGTACAATCCCAAGAACACCATCCCAACCGTGAAGCATGGAGGTGGAAACATCATTCTTTGGGGATGCTTTTCTGCAAAGGGGACAGGACGACTGCACCGTATTGAGGGGAGGATGGATGGGGCCATGTATCGCGAGATCTTGGCCAACAACCTCCTTCCCTCAGTAAGAGCATTGTAGATGGGTCGTGGCTGGGTCTTCCAGCATGACAACGACCCGAAACACACAGCCAGGGCAAGAAGCAAGAAGCATCTCAAGGTCTGGAGTGGCCTAGCTAGTCTCCAGACCTGAACCCAATAGAAAATCATTGGAGGGAGCTGAAAGTCCGTATTGCCCAGCGACAGCCCCGAAACCTGATGGATCTGGAGAAGGTCTGTATGGAGGAGTGGGCCAAAATCCCTGCTGCAGTGTGTGCAAACCTGGTCAAGAACTACAGGAAACGTATGATCTCTGTAATTGCAAACAAAGGTTTCTGTACCAAATATTAAGTTCTGCTTTTCTGATGTATCAAATACTTATGTCATGCAATAAAATGCAAATGAATTACTTAAAAATCATACGATGTGATTTTCTGTATTTTTGTTTTAGATTCCGTCTCTCACAGTTGAAGTATACCTATGATAAAAATTACAGACCTCTACCTGTTTTGTAAGTAGAAAAACCTGCAAATACTTGTTCTCCCCACTGTATGTTTTGTCCATTTGCAATATGATTTCATAGGAAGTCAAAGTCAAAAGTCACTTAAAAAAATTTGGGGGGGCCAAATGCCATAAGAAATGTCCAAATGCAATATGAAAGATTTGAAAGTGCCAAATCAGGATGTTATGTCCATTTGCCATGTACGATCAATGGCAGTCGGTTTACAAACCCAAAAGTCAGTGAACCATGTCCAAAAGGCATTTATACTGCCAAAATTATATATAGCACTATGTTAAGCCATGAATCAACGTAGATGGTCTATTTGTCATGTATGATGAGGGAGAAGTGGGACTGTTGTTTTTTAAAGATTTTTTGAAAAATTTCCAAAATGACAAGGGGCACGGGTGGGGAGTGCTCCCTACCCAACCGTGGACCCCTTGCTACCCCTTAATGGCCTAAAAAAATGTGCGCCTGGTAACCCGTTCCAATCACCAGGCTGTGCATTTGCAATATGTTTCAATGTGCATTTACCATCACAAATTTGACATGCTCAAAAATTCTGCGGAAATGCAAAATTGACTGGCCTGATGAACTCGGGATGGTCGGGCAGTGATAGTGGTTCCTCTCCATCGCTCGTTGGTGTTGATTTCAGAGTGGCATTTTGGTGATGGTACCTCACTGTTTAAACATATTGCAAATGGACAAAAGTCAGCCAGCAAGTCACCGTCCATCAGTCAATTAGATATCATTCTGACACCAAACTGATACAAACTGACCCCACACCCACTTTTTCCAACTTGTTTAGAAGCCAACTATCACATATTCAGAGCTGGCCCAAAATTCACAGCGCCTTCTGTTCAAACCATAATAAAAACATAAAATACGTAGTAATGTTCTAGCTGCGGGTTGAGTTCTCACATAATATGTAGGCCTAGCTGAATCCCAAGTTTCGGCTCGACAGGTCATTCGGTGCCCAGGCAACGACCTTAATTGGTGTTGAAACTCCACATTTTACGGGCATTGCTATGGGGTCCCTGAATAAGCTATCGGACAGAAACATTGGGGTCCGTCTCTATGGGCCGAGCCGGTTTCAATGCACCTAGTCTTGAGACTCTGGGACTTTTCTAAATGTCGTCATTTTCTGATGTCAAAATGAATTGAAGTTATTGCAAATGTACGAGGCTGTTTCTCTTTCCGAGAACCTTCTAGAGCCATGTAACTCAACACGCACTATCGACCGGAGAACAGGTTTCTAAAGTTTCAGAACTCTAGGTCAAACGGTTCTTTTTTAGTTAGAACAAAGGTAACTATTGCAGGCACTGTCTGTCTATCTCTGCGCACCACACTGTGTCCCTCTGTCGTAGCTGTGTGTGATTTTTTTCTTAGATTGTTTTTATGGGAGACATGACTGATTTACAGTTCATGGGGGTTGCCTAATCACACATGAAGTTTTGGAAAGATTTGACCTTTTTAACCCTTCGAAACAGCTCCTATGACACCATTTAAGGCACTTCCGGTTGGCACAGGAAGCTATAAGTAAACACATATCCTGAATGGGGTATGCCTTTACAGAATCCTGAGTTTTAAGTGTTTACGTTAAGAACTGACCGATTTACACAGGGTTGAATGCACTATTTACAAACTGCTGGTTGGGTATGGAAAAACACTTTTAGGATGATATTAACCACTTTCGGTTGCTCCAGGAAGCTTAGAATCAACACAGGTAGACCTCATAGTGGCCTGATGGATTGTCATTGAAGACAGGTTCATAAGACATTCATAACCCACATAGTCATTGAAAACTGTTTGATGTAAACACTTTATTTTAACTGTTAAGGGTTAATGCCACATGGTCAAGATTAGGCTTGCACAGATCGGGAGGACTTTAAGCACCGCACTTTGTCACTCCATCCTTGCGGTGTGTGTGTGTCTGTGTGTGTGTGTGTGTGTGTGTGTGAGAGAGAGAGAGCTTTTCTTTGACATCTGTTGGGCGAAATGACTGACTTACAGTTCATGAGGGTTGCCTAATCACACATATGAAGTTTTGAAAATATTTTACTTTTTTAACCCTTCGAAACAGCACTTATGACACCATTTTAAGGCACTTCCGGTTTACACAGGAAGCTGAAAGTGAACACATACCCTCCTTGGGGTAGGCACTTATAGAATTTTGAGTTTTAAGTATTTATGTTTAGAACTGACTTATTTACAGAGGGTTGAATGAGTGTGTGTTATTTCAGAAAATCACAGAAAATCACAGAAATCTCACAGAGCCCCGAAACACACTTCAAAAAGATTTGTCTGAACACGCTGCAACTGGATCTGTAACTTAAAAAAAAATAAAAAATAATTTGAAATTCACCAATTGTACATTGTATGATTTCTCTTAAATTACAATAGATAAATGGCTGGTTATTTTTTTCCTGACACCGTAGGTTCAATCACTTTGACGTGAAGCAATGAAATTATTGCTCTATTTTCGTTTTTGACATTTAATCCCAGAAAATGGCCAAGTTTCGTCTACGAAGTCTTTTCCGTTTGGGAGAAAAGGCCACGTCGTGATTGGTGATGTTTTGTACATTTGCAATATGATTCCATTCGTACTCTTGTGGGATTTACCGGGACAGCGGAAAAATGACAAAATGTTTAACATTTTACAAAACGGAAACCGAATGTCCGAGAGACTTCCTTTGATGACTTCCTGGAAGACCCGGCCCTGCTGCACGGCCCGCCGCAGTCCACAAATTTTAGAAACGTTAGTAAGGGACTGTACATTTGCAATGTGGACTTTCTCACTAACCATATGGCGAATGTCAAAATGTTCCATTAAGGTATGTTATACTCAGTGTATGGACACAAAATATCTGACATTGTATTCCCATTTGATAACACATTTAGATGACAACTAAACCAAACATCAGACATTGTTTTTGGTTTTGCTTTTAGAAGGTTGAAAGCATAGTGACACATTGGGAATTCAACAAACTTCTGGCTGTCTTTTGAGTGGGTCAATAAAGGTTTCTCATTGATCAACGTCTCAACCAAATGTTACCAACATTTCCACGTGTAAATGATGTGGTGTGCCCAGTGGGTCAGAATTCAGTAGTTTATTTGAATTAGGTTAGAATTTGAAATGTGTGAATACGTCTTTTTTGACACAGAAAAAGGAGAGGCTTTCCACAGATGCCTTTTAGACGGCAGAGAAGTTGTCACCCGTAAATATTCCATGACATCGATGTTTGAGTAAACAGAGACTAAATGAAAAAAATGTTGAATATTGCAGGATGGCAGATGTTAAGGAGTTGAGTTCCACCATCTGTATGTATTTTCAAGCTTTTTTCAAGCTTTCAGATTGGAAATTACGAGCGGGATATGGATGTACATAAAACATAATAAAGCATTATACAAGGCTAATCATAATTCCTTTTCTATCTACTCAGGAGGCACAGAAGAAGGACGAGAAGCTGCTGAAGTTCCCTGAGAAACTTCAGGACATCCAGAGCGCTTCCAGGTAAATAGTCCTTCATTATGCGGTCTTCATGATGTCGGAAACAAATTGGGAATAAGTCTTTTGAACAGTCCTCCAACTCATAATTTCCGTAAAATAGGACACTCAGGTGTCAAATATGTGCCGCAACTACAACGTCACCTATTCAGCAAATTATTTAGAAGACAGCATTTTCAGCAGTTAAATGCAACAACAATACATTATTTATCAAAATCAATCAAAAAAAGAAAAGTCCTCTCACTGTCAAGTGCGTTTATTTTCAGCAAACTTAACATGTGTAAATATTTGTATGAACATAACAAGATTCAGCAACTGAGACATAAACTGAACAAGTTCCACAGACATGTGACTAACAGAACTGGAATAATGTGTCCTTGAACAAAGGGGAGGTGTCAAAATCAAAGTAACAGTCAGTTGCTGGTGTGGCCACCGGCTGCATTAAGTACTGCTCCTCATGGACTGCACCAGATTTGACAGTTCTTGCTGTGAGATGTTACCCCACTCTTCCACCAAGGCACCTGCAAGTTCCCGGATATTTCTTGGGGGAATGGCCCTAGCCCTCACCCTCCGATCCAACAGGTCCCAGACGTGCTCAATGGGATTGAGATCCGGGCCCTTCGCTGGCCATGGCAGAACACTGACATTCCTGTCTTGCAGGAAATCAAACACAGAATGAGCAGTATGGCTGGTGGCATTGTCATGCTGGAGGGTCATGTCAGGATGAGCCTGCAGGAAGGGTACCACATGAGGTAGGAGGATGTCATCCCTGTAACGCACAGCGTTGAGATTGCCTGCAATGACAACAAGTTCAGCCCGATGATGCTGTGACACACCACCCCAGACCATGAACAACACTCCACCTCCAAAACGATCCCGCTCCAGATTACAGGCCTCAGTGTAACACTCATTCCTTCGAAGATAAACGCAAATCCGACCATCACCCCTGGTGAGACGAAACCGTGACTCGTCAGTGAAGAGCACTTTTTGCCAGTCCTGTCCTGTCTGTTCCAGCGACGGTGGGTTTGTGCCCATAGGCGACGTTGTTGCCGGTGATGTCTGATGAGGACCTGCCTTACAACAAGCCGCCAAACCCTCGGTCCAGCCCTTCTCTCACCTGCTGTAACTCGGGCAGTTGTTGTTCCCATCCTGTACCTGTCCCGCAGGTGTGATGTTCCGATGTACCGATCCTGTGCAGGTGTTGTTACATGTGGTATGCCACTGCGAGGACAATCAGCTGTCCGTCTCCCTGTAGCGCTGTCTTAGGCTGTCACAGTACGGACATTACAATGTATTGCCCTGGCCACATCTGCAGTCCTCATGCCTCCTTGCAGCATGCCTAAGGCACATTCACACAGGTGACACGGGCATCTTTCTTTTGGTGTTTTTCAGAGTCAGTAGAAAGGCCTTTTTAGTGTCCTAAGTTTTTATAACTGTGACCTTAATTGCCTACCGTCTGTAAGCTGTTAGTGTCTTAATGACTGTTCCACAGGTGCATGTTCATTAATTATTTATAGTTCATTGAACAAGCATGGGAAACAGTGTTTAAACCCTTTTGATTTTAACAATTCTTTTTGAAAGACATGGTCCTGAAAAATGAATTTATTTATACCGTTTATGAAGACTAATTTGATTTTGACCATAATAACTGTAGTTTATGGTTAACATACCTAGTTAGTCGTTAGCCAATTGGATTTTTCAATGACTTCAAAGCACGTGAATACATACAACTTAATGCTCAGAGTTTGTAAGTTTTGTTTCAAAACACTGACGTCAAGGACACAGCATTTGCACTGCTTTCCTTTGACAGGAGTTTTAGAACTAGTTCACCTAGAAGACGCCCAGTCAATTTCACACCCATTATCTATGAATGCCCTATACTGTATAAGGACTTTTACTGGGCTCTTTTCACAATCAATATCACTACCTCAGTTCCTGGAATGCTATGTGTAGCCTATAGGTTCTAGCTTCAGCCACTGTTCTTAGAGAGCATTAGCATGATTATTTCCCTCCATTAGCCCTATCTGTATATGTTGCCTTTATATGACTACTACTGGAGGATGGTTTGTGCTTAAAGCTGCAGTCTGGTAACATTTTCTGCTGCCCCACCCACAACATTTCTGCTGCCCCACCCACATGCTGCAGTCTTGGTAACATTTCTGCTGCCCCAGCCACATCCCTTAGCTGTTTACCTGCAGAGAGCTGGGACCAAAGTAACAAAGCCTACCATCAGTAACATACACCGCCAGGGACTCAAATCCTGCAGTGCCAGACGTGTCCCCCTGCTTAAGCCAGTACATGTCCAGGCCCGTCTGAAGTTTGCTGGAGAGCATTTGGATGATCCACAAGAAGATTGGGAGAATGTCATATGGTCAGATGAAACCAAAATATAACATTTGGTAAAAACTCAACTCGTCGTGTTTGGAGGACAAAGAATGCTGAGTTGCATCCAAAGAACACCATACTGTGAAGCATGGGGGTGGAAACATCATGCTTTGGGTCTGTTTTTCTGCAAAGGGACCTGGCTGACTGATCCGTGTAAAGGAAAGAATGAATAGGGCCATGTATCATGAGATTTTGAGTGAAAACCTCCTTCCATCAGCAAGGGCATTGAAGATTAAATGTGGCTGGGTCTTTCAGCATGACAATGATCCCAAACACACCGCCCGGGCAACGAAGGAGTGTCTTCGTAAGAAGCATTTCAAGGTCCTGGAGAGGCCTAGCCAGTCTCCAGATCTCAACCCCATAGAAAATCTTTTGGAGGGAGTTGAAAGTCCGTGTTGCCCAGCAACAGCCCCAAAACATCACTGCTCTAGAGGAGATCTGCATGGAGGAATGGGCCAAAATACCAGCAACAGTGTGTGAAAACCTTGTGAAGACTTACAGAAAACATTTCACCTCTGTCATTGCCAACAAAGGGTATATAACAAAGTATTGAGATAAACTTTTGTTATTGACCAAATACTTATTTTCCACCATAATTTGCAAATAAATTCAAAAATCCTACAATGTGATTTTCTTTCTCATTTTGTCTGACATAGTTGAAGTGTACCTATGATGAAAATTACAGGCCTCTCATCTTTTTAAGTGGGAGAACTTGCACAATTCGTGGCTGACTAAATACTTTTTTGCCCCACTGTGTGTGTGTGTGTGTATATATACACACACACACAGTGTATATATGTATATATATATATATATAATATGCGCCATTTAAAATCTATTTTATGGGTGGTCACAGCAGGAATCAAACACACAACCCTGATGTCTACCAACTGAGCCACACAATGTATTTTAACAGCCTTTGGATGATTTGCATATTCCCGCAGAATATCAGTGGAAAACATTGAGTTGGAGTTCTCGTCTCTCTACGTCAGGACCAGATCCCTGGAAGAGAAGGTCCAGAGTGACCCAGAGCTCCTGGAGCAGCTGAACCCCTTCCTGCAGGTGGCAGCACATTTTAGTCAGAATTTAATTTAGGATTTCTGCCCTGTGAATGCTGATTACGGTGCATGAGGGCGGCACACAGTGAATGCATCCTTAGCCAGTTGTGGTATATAAGGGGATCCTAGGGTGACTGTAACAAAGAAATGTATATCAGATAACTTACCACTATGGTCTCAATTGGAAGAACACCCTATAAGCATAAGAAAATATTGGCCAATATGGGCCAATATCCTAAATCCCTGATATACGGTATCACCAAACCCCCTGTTTTTGGTATATTTTGATGGTAATAATATGTTATAATTATTTTATATCTTATCTGTGTCTGTCATCCATTGTCTGCCATCCCCAACAGTGCTCCACAAGGACACTCCAGGACCTGAAGAGGTGTAGGCTGGACCTGCGGAAGGAGGGTAAATCGCTTATTGACTTCTTCTGTGAAGACAAGGACACCTTCATGCTGGATGAGTGCTTCCGCATCTTCCAGGACTTCTGTCTCAAGTTCAAAAAGGCTGTCAAGGTGAGGTCTTTTCTTTAAATATTTCAATTTAAAATCTTAAGTCTCTACTATGTAGTTTCAGATAAGTAATGTAACTCACATTCTCTATCTAACCTACAAATGCACACTCACATTAACCTGCACTGCATTTCCTGAAGTAAGAAAACTAATAAACTCTTCAAAAGGACATACTGATGTAGATGTATGTAAACATATAACAAAATGTGGAAAAAGTCAAGGAGTCTGAATACTTTCCGAAGACACTGTACACAATATGTTATTTATTAGCCCGTCCTTTCGCTGTCTCCGTCAGGATAACCGGGAGCGGGAACATAAAGAGGCGGCCAGGCAGCGGCGTCTCAGAGAGCTGGAGGAGAAGCGCTTTGCCTGGAATGCCGACCAGCAGCAGGCTGCTGGGGCAGGTAATGGCGGCTTCGGCCGCAGCAGCAGCGAGAACGACATGGATATGCTCACCAAGGAGGGCCTCCTGGACTTCCTCCAGCAGCGTCCCGCCAGCCCCCACAGCCCCCTGGGTCGTTCAGCCAGCGCCCGTCGCCACCGCCACACCGTGGCCGCCATGGCCGACCGCGAGCTTAACGAATACCTGGAGCTGTTCGGCAGTGACACGGCACTACCAGCTGACTATGCCAACAAGTTCAACAGCCTGCCGCGCTCCGGCCGCACCCTCCATCGGAGAACCGCCCCCTGTCTTGTGTCCCAGGATGACAACCACAAGCTGGGGAATGGGCAGCAGGTGCTGGCCACGTCACACCGGGCTGAGACGGAGCCTATCAGCCCCTTGGCAATGTACTCTTTCACAGGCATTAATGTCAACGAGGAACCGTATAACAATAATAACAATTACACGACCGTGTCCGAGGGGAGCTATCTGCCTCGCTCATGTCAGAACCGTAACGTCTTTCAGAAGACGCCCAACCCCGGAGCGAGCGTCACGGCACACATGAACGTCAGCGTGGAGAGGCACACTCTAGTCCTGGGAATTCAACAGTTTGACCTCCACAGTCCGAACAATAACACAAATCAAATGCACTTCGTTGACCACAAAGACTTGGTGGTAACGGACTTGGAAATGAAGACGGAATCTCCAAAGACACTCATTTTGGACACCCCTCCTCCTTGTCCAAAGAGTTTGGAAAGAGGACCAGAGCCCATGGCGTGGGAAGGTAAAATGCCGTCCTCTCAGTTTGTGGTTGGCTCGCTTCAGAAGGAGGAAGAGGAGGAAAGCAGCACCGTCTCCTCAACCACCTGTGATATGCCCCTCCCTCTTGACCCCTCCGTATCCAATAAGAAACCGGTGTTCTACATCTTAGACTGCACAGAAACGGACTGCTCCGTAGCGCTTGACTACTCTGAGATCGAAAGCTCGCCTCTAATGAGGGAAGGATTGGTCCCCGATGTAAAAAACACTGACTGCAACAACATCCAGGGGAACCTTCGAGACCCCAGCTCACTATCCTCCAACTCCAACTTTGATTCCCCATCCAAAAACAATCAGTCCGTCTCTGCCTCCACAAATGAGCTGTCGGTGTCAAAGTCCACAGACGAACGTGCCCCATCCGTTGGCTCACTCGTCACCACGGAAGAGGGGGACACAGATAGCTGGGACACGGCGGAGGCTAGGCAGGTGGGCAAGAAAGTTGTACAGACATATAGCCATAAACCAACACACGCCAAGACCAAGAATGTGTCAAAAGTTTCCAAAAACAGCAAAGTGGGTTGCGGCGTCAGGATATTGACCACCACTGAGAACCAGGGCATGCAGAAGGTGGTGCCCATCACCAAGCTAAGTCGGACTGGCCGTAACGCCAGGCGGGTGGAGAGACCCGCCGGGGGCCATGGGGGTGCCAGGCAGCCGCTCATCGACAAGAGCACCCCAGCCAGGGAGAGGGGTGAGAAGAACGGTTGTCCCGCCCGCCACTCCAGCTTGCCCCCAGAAGCCAAATCCCAGGGGAACGCTGGCCTCTCTGGCTGGACACATGAACTCAACCTGCGAAAGCCCTCCTTCCGCAAGCCCAGCGCCAAGCCGCTGAGGAACCTGCCCAAGGCACCGCCGGAGGAGAAGATGTGCCGCTCCACCATGAGAGCCCTGGCTGCTCAGGCCCAAGGTCAGGTTAGGACACCCTCTGAGGCTAGCGCTCCCGAGACACCTACTCACAGCTCCAAAACCCCATCAGCCACCCTGCCTGGCTGGGCACGCAACACTGTGGCCTCCTCCTCTCGGACCACCAAGAAGGAACTCGCTCCAACCCTCTCCAACCCCCCGACCCCCTCCAGGAGCCCCTCTCTCCTGTCCCGGAGCAGCTCCCAGAGTCAAGCACCCGCTCGGCCTCAAGCCGCTGCCACAACCACACCTCCTGCCAAAGGGGGGCAGCATTCACCCCGGGGGGAGGAGAAGGAAAAGGGCCAAGGGGGTGGTCAGCAGAGGGTGCAGAGCATCAGGGCATCAAGCCGGGCGAGCACTCAGCGTAGCGACACTCCCCCATCGCCGCCCACCCGTGAGCGCTCACGCAAGAGCAGCAGCTTCTCCGAAAAATCTGTCCAATCCACTACGTCATGTAGGACCATCAAGCCCACCTGGAAGTAGAACTCAAATATGGTGGAACTTGATTGGAGCAAGAGAGGAAGAAATGGTACTATGGTTTTCCCCACATACTGTAGACTGACATTTTGTGTCCTCTTTCATTAGCTACTCTAAGACATCCCATCTCATCCATATCAAGTCATTATACAGGGCTCCGTCAACACGTATTGTATGAACTGCAAAAATATATAATGCACTGTATAAGATTATTTCTTCATGAGCCCCCATTTGTTTTTGAGCATTCTTCACGATGAGACAGAACTGACAAATGGCAAAATCCCCCTTTTTTCCTTCTTTGCCTGCGTTGTGGTCTTAAACTCTATTTAATAAGGTATAATAACATGTCAAAAAAGAAGAAAAATTATGATGCTTTTTTTTACAACCCATTTTAAGATGGTGTTTACATGGTATTTACTTAAAAACGATGTGGTAGTAACAATGGATATTTTCTGGTATTCACCTCAAAGAATTCAACACTATTGGTAATTTACTGTTACCAAATGGCACATAGCGACACGTGTGTCCACGCATCTCGTGTGATTACTATGCAATTATTAGATAATTACCATTTAAACAAGTACTTTCTAGGTAACTACCTGGTAAACAATGACTGTAAAATGAAGTGTTACTGAAAACCCACTACTGAACATGCTTGAATGCTGCTAATTAGCTTTGACAATTTGGGGACTGTGTTAGTGTCTTCATTCAGGGTATGAGCTTTGTAAGACACTGTCTTGCTGCTGTTGTGATTGTGACTTTGATTTCCGTGGTTCTCTACTTTCCTTGGCACAGCCGTACTATACAGTAGCCTGGAGTCCACACTGAATATTTTTTCACTTTACTGATTTAGTCTGAGTCTGATTCAATAGGGTTCGTTTGGAATTGGCAAAAAAGAGCTGGTCCAATCAGTGTCTTCTCAGATACTATGTGCGGGACAATAATGAAAATAACTATTCAGGGCCTTATTCACTAGAAACCAAACGGGGGGGACGGAATAAGAAACAAAGAAACAACTGTTTTTGTTTTCCGTTTGCACTAATGAATATGACCCTCATTGTACTTCTCAGCAGCTGGCCACTGAGTTCCTTTCCCGCTCCACTGAAGTTATACCGCGGTTATACTTGACATTGCAAAAATAGTATATAGTAAAAAAAATCCAAAATAAAAGGCCACAGAAGAAATGCCTATAGGCCCCATTTAATCCAACCGGGTATCCGGGGTTAAGATAAATAGACATTATTGTTGATGTGCTGCATCGTCTTGGACAAAATTATATGTGTAGTCAAACATTAGGAAACTGAACTATATTTGAATTCTAATGTCAATGAAGTTGAAGAATTTTGTTTTTCACTTGTTTTGGATACCTGGTTGTCAGTGTTTGATTGAATCAGGTATCCTATTGTGTACTGAGTCAAGTACATTAACTATTACTATTAGCAAGTACAGAAAGTTATTGAGTCATTATCCTCTGTTTATGATACTCCAGTTAGTCCTTTGGTATGATTCCACTGTAAAGTTTTACCTTTACCTCTTAGAATACAGTACATGCTAGGGTGTACTTTGTCATGCAATGCATTTTCATGTACTTGTGGTACTTTTGATATTTGTATGTATGTATCAATAACGAGCAAGGTTTCTAAATGCTCTTGATAAAACGCCTCCATTCAAGCATGGAGTAGAAGTGCACACAAAGGAAATATTTTTCCTGCTTTATGCCATAGCTAGACCAACACTAACGCTATGAAAAACAACATTGAATAGCTCTTCAGACTGAAGTAACACCCAACATGGTGTTGTTTGTCTCTGCGTTTTGTCACAATAATCGTCTTTGTAATCCTCAACTTTTCTACTGTGAATGTTGTCATCTCCTGATTTTTGTATTACCTGACATTGTGTAATTGTGTTCCTTGACCGCCATCGGTCGTGATCAAAGTAATACTGTAGATTCTTCAGCCCTGCAATTGCTCCTCACTACACTGGTCCCAGATCAGTTTGTGCTGTCTTGTTGACTCCTATGGTCATATTGGCAAGCCAGCACAAACAGATCTGGACCAGGCCAGCTTGTCACACCAGTTGCCTTTCAAACAGCATTGTGCCATTGACATAAACAACAACAACTAGAGTGCATTAACTTGAAGCTTGATGTTGCTGTCCCATAATCAGTGTCTCCTAAATTGTAAATAAGAGTAGAAATCCTCCCTACCTTCCATTGCACCTACCAAAATAGCTATTAGACTGGATACTACAAATCACGGGCTTAGCCAATTAGCTGTCCACTCTGTGTACATAGTGTAAAGACATACTATTTTTGATTATACGTAGAGCTCGCAATATGTTTACACGTAGCAAACTGTATATGGAGGCTTGGAAGTAGTGAAGGTGAAAGGATTCTGTTGACAAGAGGAAATGGTTAACCAGACTTTTTCCTTTCTGGAAATTGTCACAATGAACAGCATCGTTGTTCACAGACCATACATTGAGGCACTCAATTCAACTTGTCTTGAATCAACCATGTCAATCTACTGTACTCTAAGTCTGAGGATATCTCAAGCATATCTATACAGTTGTTGTACCATGTCTGTCTGCAATATTGAAAACCCACTACTGAAAATGTTTGAATGCTGCTAATTAGCTTTGACAATTTGAGGACTGTGTTAGTGTCTTCATTAGGGTATGAGCTTTGTAAGACGCTACCTTTTGTTGTAATTGTTGTACCATTTCTGTCTGCAACTCTCAGAGTAGGCTTAAGAGAGCCCATTTTAAATTGATCCTACAGGCCACAACCCTGCAGTAGGCCATGATATGTGTATCTCCCTGCTCTCTGCAATGCAAATGAAGTGAGGCAGCGAATGTCACAAAAGACCCAGAGGCCATACGTCAGCCCAGATGGTGTCTCTCAAATGGCACCCTATTCCCTATATAGTGCACTGCCTTTGACCAGGGCCCATAGGGCTCTGATCAAAAGTAGTGCACTATATAGAAATAGGGTGCCATTTGGGACGCTGACCTACGACATGGCTAATGACTAAAGAGCGAGACACAATGCTCCTCTCTCTTCCTCTCTTTTCCCATCAACAGTCACAGTCAAACTGTATGATAGATCTCTTGTCCACCAGACTTAACACAATGTCCAGTCTTTTACAAGGATGGTCTTTTACAAGAGCGGCCTCCCACATCTTATCGCACAATGCCTCCTGCTGCTGGGCTCATTTTAAGAGGGGCATGTCGACAATGGGTGGTCTTGCGTCAGAGCCACTAAATACGGTGGGACTTCAATACGGAATGTCTACCCTTGCATCCACCCACCACTCTGCCGCCACTTCCTTGTTATGTAATGGTAACCATGACATCCCGGTCCAGCAGCTCAGTCAGGACGCTGTGAGACTGAACACTAGAAGTGGTCCGTCTGACTAATAGCCTTAGCCTTTCTAAACTTAGGCCCGACTCCTAATCATGACAGAGCAGGCGCCTGGCAACCCAAAACGGTGTTGAAACATTTGTCCAATGTTGCCCAACCCAAACCGAATGGTGGCGATTAAGATTTTCCCTTTGATTGATTGATTGATGTTGGTGGTTTTTCAAGCCAACTCGAGAAGTTGCACGCACACAATACAGTGACTTCATCCACAGTAGGCTACAGTTCATGTTCACCTTCAAATGTTGACCTTAAATCACAGTGTGAGCTATTGGCATGGATTCCTAGGTGATGGTGCTTGTGTGTTGGAACTGAAAGCAAAGAGGAATGTTTTCTAGCCTGATCCCAGATCTGTTTGTGCTTTATAGCCAACAATATGATTGTTGTCATGGCCTGACAGCACAAACCATTCCGGGACCAGGCTTTGTGTTTTTTTACTGTTTTAATGTGATTCTTTATGGGGATCAGACTACGCATATCTTAGCTGGAGTTCACACCACTTTATATAGCTGCTCCACTTAATTGCCTTGGTTCTGCTTTGCCGCCTTCTTCTCCAAGTAACTGTCTTCGATGTTAATAAACTCAAACTTTTACCTGGAGAAAATGACTGTAATCACTAGAATACACAGGGCTGAATATTATAATGTTATTCTACAGCACTGATCATTTTTTAAAGTTATGATGTGAAATAAAATCAATAAAATCACCTGATGCTGTGTCACTTTGAAGCCGTGAAGCTTTTTTCTCTGTCCTTCTCAGCCTTTTTCCACCAGGAATGGACATCGTTGTGAATCTGAAACTCTACATGGATCATATTGTTTTTTTGTATGCATTCTACAAGGGGCTGTTCTAAGCAGACATACTGAGGACTGTGCTACAGTGTGCTAGACATTTAACCTCCTTTCGCTCATCTGTTTTATTAATTAAAGGGAGAGTAACCAATCATGACGTGGAACATGGCCAGCTGGACCATGTTCAGTTGCCAAATATTCTCGAATGTTGCAGATAGAAATGCCATGAATACGTGATTCCTTATTCTACATGTTAGAGAGGCATGTTTGTTCTACATAGCCTATTTCTATCTGAAATGCTGGCAAACGTTTTGGGAGAACTATCCCTTTAAGTAGTCTATTAACACCTCCTGAATTCACAGCTCTGTAACATATCAGTGGCTATAAAAAAAACTATAGATTTTTGTAAAAAATGATTATGGAAAAGCAACAAAACAATGATATATAAGGGTACGGATAGGGTACAAATTGTTCCCTGGGGTAAAAAATATCCAAATACACATAATGTACATTTAGAGGTACACATAATCTCACATGGTACTGTTCAGTACCTTTTAGGGTACATGTGCAGATAACCTTGTTGGTACATTTTGGTACCCTATATTTTGAATATAAAATATACAAATCAAATGTATTTATATAGCCCTTCGTACATCAGCTGATATCTCAAAGTGCTGTACAGATACCCAGCCTAAAACCCCAAACAGCAATCATCCCACTCTACTGTGAGGCTATTTTTCTGTTGTTTTTAAAAATACAAATGTACTGTATTTTGTGCTTTGTTTTTTGGCTACAAAGAGAGACAGCTTTCCCTTCCTGGTTATTCCCATCAACTGAGTGATCAATGGGTCTGGGGCGATAACTCTATCAAAGGCTTTAGATAAGTAATCAAAAATGAGAGCCCAGTAAGCATGTAACTTAGGACATGTCCAAAATAAGTGGGCCAATGTCCCCTCATTCTGATTGCACCTCTCACACAGTGGTGAGGTGTCCAGGAATATTTTATGCAGTTTCAGTTTTGAGTAACGTAACCTGTGTATTACCTTAAACTGAACAGGGTTGTGTCTGGCATTTACGGAACTGTGGTTTATATTCCTGAGAGCTTCTACCCAGTCCTCATCTGAGATTTCTGAACCAAGTTCCTGCTCCCAACAGTGTCTGTAGATACCTCTAATGTGGGCCTGTAGCACATCATAAAGTCTAGAGACCGACCCTTTTGAATGAGGTTTGACAAGGATAAAGGATAAATGTAGGATTATTTGGCTTAATGCCATACTGTGGGATACAGTGGGGCAAAAAAGTATTTAGTTAGTCACCAATTGTGCAAGTTTCACGCCCTGGTCGAAGTATTTTGTGTTTATCTTCATTTATTTGGTCAGGCCAGGGTGTGGCATGGGTTTTTGTATGTGGTGTGTATGTATTGGGATTGTGGCTTAGTGGGGTGTTCTAGTTAAGTCTATGGCTGTCTGAAGTGGTTCTCAATCAGAGGCAGGTGTTTATCGTTGTCTCTGATTGGGAACCATATTTAGGCAGCCATATTCTTTGAGTGTTTTGTGGGTGATTGTCCTTAGTGTCCTTGTTCCTGTGTTAGTTTACACAAGTATAGGCTGTTTCGGTTTTCGTTACGTTTTGTAGTGTTTATATATGATTTGTGTTTTACGTTTGTTTATTAAACATGGATCGCAATCTACACGCTGCATTTTGGTCCGACTCTCCTTCACCACAAGAGAACCGTTACAGCAAGTTCTCCCACTTAAAAAGATGAGAGAGGCCTGTAATTTTCATCATATGTACACTTCAACTATGACACACAAAATGAGAAAAAAAATCCAGGAAATCACATTGTAGGATTTTTAATGCATTTATTTGCAAATTATGGTGGAAAATAAGTATTTGGTCAATAACAAAAGTTTCTCAATACTTTGTTATATACCCTTTGTTGGCAATGACAGAGGTCAAACGTTTTCTGTAAGTCTTCACAAGGTTTTCACACACTTGCTGGTATTTTGGCCCATTCCTCAATGCAGATCTCCTCTAGAGCAGTGATGTTTTGGGGCTGTTGCTGGGCAACACAGACTTTCAACTCCCTTCAAAGATTTTCTATGGGGTTGAGATCTGGAGACTGGCTAGGCCACTCCAGGACCTTGAAATGCTTCTTACGAAGCCACTCCTTCGTTGCCCGGGTGGTGTGTTTGGGATCATTGTCATGCTGAAAGACCCAGCCATGTTTCATCTTCAATGCCCTTGCTTGATGGAAGGAGGTTTTCACTCAAAATCTCACGATACATGGCCCCATTCATTCTTTCCTTTACACGAATCAGTCGTCCTGGTCCCTTTGCAGAAAAACAGCCCCAAAGCATGATGTTTCCACCCCCATGCTTCACAGTAGGTATGGTGTTCTTTGGATGCAACTCAGCATTCTTTGTCTTCCAAACACGACGAGTTGAGTTTTTACCAAATGTTATATTTTGGTTTCATCTGACCATATGACATTCTCCCAATCTTCTTGTGGATCATCCAAATGCTCTCTAGCAAACTTCAGACGGGCCTGGACATGTACTGGCTTAAGCAGGGGGACACGTCTGGCACTGCAGGATTTGAGTCCCTGGCGGCGTAGTGTAGGCTTTGTTACTTTGGTCCCAGCTCTCTGCAGGTCATTCACTGTGGTTCTGGGATTTTTGCTCACCGTTCTTGTGATTATTTTGACCCCACGGGATGAGATCTTGTGTGGAGCCCCAGATCGAGGGAGATTATCAGTGGTCTTGTATGTCTTCTTGTATGTCTTACCTATTGCAGATTCAGGCTTCCCAGCCTGGTGCAGGTCTACAATTTGGTTTCTGGTGTCCGTTGACAGCTCTTTGGTCTTGGCCATAGTGGAGTTTGGAGTGTGACTGTTTGAGGTTGTGGACAGGTGTCTTTTATACTGATAACAAGTTCAAACAGGTGCCATTAATACAGGTAACAAGTGGAGGACAAGAGGAGACTCTTGAAGAAGTTTCCGGTCTGTGAGAGCCAGAAATCTTGCTTGTTTGTAGGTGACCAAATACTTATTTTCCACCATAATTTGCAAATAAATGAATTAAAAATCCTACAATGTGATTTTCTGGATTTTTTTCTCATTTTTTCTGTCATAGTTGAAGTGTACCTATGATGAAAATTACAGGCCTCTCTCATCTTTTTAAGTGGGAGAACTTTCACAATTGGTAGCTGACTAAATACTTTTTTGCCCCACTGTATGCGTCCTTAAGAAATTCCTGATTTGGAGGTATCTGAAAAAATGTTGTTGGCATGTTAAACTTATTACACTGTAATTGTTGAAATGAAGCTAACTGACCATCAATGTATAATTGTTGTGAGCCACTTCTCCCTCCACTGTGAAAACACACCAGGTCTACTCTGTGCCCGGCCACTATGTGGCATTTCTTATTTCAGAGCAAATTGTTGCTGTCATACCAAACTCAAAAGAAAACCGTCCCTCCGTGCAGGAGCTATTCATGCCACCTGTTTTAAAAGTGATCATAAAACAGACCGTCCCCGTCCCCGTCCCATTACTGAGTCCCATTACTGAGTGTACCCTCAAGGCATAATGATGTATTTTTTGCCACTTTAAAGGAACTTTAATGTAGATTGAGCGAGTAATCTTATGCTACACAAAGATAAATAACATATTTTTCTAAACTAATTCAATCAGTTGCATTTTTTGCATCATTTACTGAAATGCTTGTTCCAGTTTCAATGGTTTAGGTAGTCTCCCCATAATGTTCTCATTCTGAATGCAGGCTGCGGGTGAATAAAAATAGTTGGATATATGACTGGATTCTGATAGGAATTACACAGCACTTTCCAAGCCAGCATAATGTGACTTGCAGGTAGGGTTGCAAAATGTTGGTAACTTTCCCAAAATTACCAGGTTTTCCAGGAATCCCGGTTGGAAGATTCTTGGAAACAGGAGGGAATAAGCAGGAAATCTGTTACCAGAATGTTGTAACCCTACTTGCAGGCCTGATGTGGCCTGTAAACCATGAGCTAAGGTGACTACTCTATTACGGTAAAACTAGGCCGCAAAATAAGGCCTTATGAGATATGTAATTTCATGTCATAAATAATTACATTTTTATGATAACATTAGCCTAGGAACTCACTTGGAGAAGACCACACTGTGAAATTATATTGGAGGCGTGGCTTAGTGTAGACCTGGCTTTTTAGTTAATTTCTTTGGGCCACCAGTGAGTGGAAGTGTTGTACCATGTACCTTATCTAAAGTCACCTTTGTACCTGTTGACTATACATTTTGTTACGTTACAGCCTTATTCTCAAATAGATTAAATAAAACATTTTCAGCATCAATCTACACACAATACCCCATAATGACAAAGCGAAAACACATTTTTAGAAATATTTGCAAATTTATACAAATAAAATACAAAATATACCTTAATTACATAAGTATTCCGACGCTTTGCTATGAGACTCAAAATTGAGCTCAGGAGCATCCTGTTTCCATTGATTATCCTTGAGATGTTTCTACAACTTGTTTGGAATCAAATTCAATTGATTGGACATGATTTGGAAAAGCACACACACCTGTCTATATACAGTGCCTTGCGAAAGTATTCGGCCCCCTTGAACTTTGCGACCTTTTGCCACATTTCAGGCTTCAAACATAAAGATATAAAACTGTATTTTTTTGTGAAGAATCAACAACAAGTGGGACACAATCATGAAGTGGAACGACATTTATTGGATATTTCAAACTTTTTTAACAAATCAAAAACTGAAAAATTGGGCGTGCAAAATTATTCAGCCCCCTTAAGTTAATACTTTGTAGAGCCACCTTTTGCTGCGATTACAGCTGTAAGTCGCTTGGGGTATGTCTCTATCAGTTTTGCACATCGAGAGGCTGAAATTTTTTCCCATTCCTCCTTGCAAAACAGCTCGAGCTCAGTGAGGTTGGATGGAGAGCATTTGTGAACAGCAGTTTTCAGTTCTTTCCACAGATTCTCGATTGGATTCAGGTCTGGACTTTGACTTGGCCATTCTAACACCTGGATATGTTTATTTTTGAACCATTCCATTGTAGATTTTGCTTTATGTTTTGGATCATTGTCTTGTTGGAAGACAAATCTCCATCCCAGTCTCAGGTCTTTTGCAGACTCCATCAGGTTTTCTTCCAGAATGGTCCTGTATTTGGCTCCATTCATCTTCCCATCAATTTTAACCATCTTCCCTGTCCCTGCTGAAGAAAAGCAGGCCCAAACCATGATGCTGCCACCACCATGTTTGACAGTGGGGATAGTGTGTTCAGGGTGATGAGCTGTGTTGCTTTTACGCCAAACATAACGTTTTGCATTGTTGCCAAAAAGTTCAATTTTGGTTTCATCTGACCAGAGCACCTTCTTCCACATGTTTGGTGTGTCTCCCAGGTGGCTTGTGGCAAACTTTAAACAACACTTTTTATGGATATCTTTAAGAAATGGCTTTCTTCTTGCCACTCTTCCATAAAGGCCAGATTTGTGCAATATACGACTGATTGTTGTCCTATGGACAGAGTCTCCCACCTCAGCTGTAGATCTCTGCAGTTAATCCAGAGTGATCATGGGCCTCTTGGCTGCATCTCTGATCAGTCTTCTCCTTGTATGAGCTGAAAGTTTAGAGGGACGGCCAGGTCTTGGTAGATTTGCAGTGGTCTGATACTCCTTCCATTTCAATATTATCGCTTGCACAGTGCTCCTTGGGATGTTTAAAGCTTGGGAAATCTTTTTGTATCCAAATCCGGCTTTAAACTTCTTCACAACAGTATCTCGGACCTGCCTGGTGTGTTCCTTGTTCTTCATGATGCTCTCTGCGCTTTTAACAGACCTCTGAGACTATCACAGTGCAGGTGCATTTATACGGAGACTTGATTACACACAGGTGGATTGTATTTATCATCATTAGTCATTTAGGTCAACATTGGATCATTCAGAGATCCTCACTGAACTTCTGGAGAGAGTTTGCTGCACTGAAAGTAAAGGGGCTGAATAATTTTGCTCGCCCAATTTTTCAGTTTTTGATTTGTTAAAAAAGTTTGAAATATCCAATAAATGTCGTTCCACTTCATGATTGTGTCCCACTTGTTGTTGATTCTTCACAAAAAAATACTTTATGTTTGAAGCCTGAAATGTGGCAAAAGGTCGCAAAGTTCAAGGGGGCCGAATACTTTCGCAAGGCACTGTAAGGTTGACTGTTGACAGTGAATGTCAGAGCAAAAATCAAGGCATGAGGTCGAAGGAATTGTCCGTAGTGCTCAGAGAAAGGATTGTGTACCAAGTTTGGAATCACCAAGACTTTTCCTAGAGCTGGCCGCCCAGCTAAACTGAGCAATCGGGGAAGAAGGGTCTTGGTCAGGGAGGTGACCAAGAACCCGATGGTCACTCTGATAGCACTCCAGAGTTCCTATGTGGAGATGGGAGAACCATCCAGAAGGATAACCACCTCTACAGCACTCCACCAATCATGCCTTTATGGTAGTGTGACCAGACTTTTACTCCTCAGTAAAAGGCACATGACAGCTCACTTGGAGTTTGCCAATTTGTTTTATTTAACTTTTATTTAACTAGGCAATTCAATTAAGAACAAATTCTTCCAAACGGCACCTAAAGAATCTCAAACCACGAATAACAAGATTCTCTGGTTTGAAGAAAACAAGATTGAACTCTTTGGCCTGAATGACAAACGTCATGCCTGGAGGAAACCTGCCACCATCCCCACGGTGAAGATTGGTGCTGACAGCTTCATGCTGTGGGGAAGTTTTTCAGCGGCAGGGACTGGGAGACTAGTCAGGATCGAGGGAAAGATGAACGGAGCAAAGTACAGAGAGCTCTTTGATGAAAACCTGCTCCAGAGCGCTCAGGACCTCAGACTGGGGCGAAGGTTCACCTTCCAACATCGAGCATCTCTGGAGAGACCTGGAAATAGCTGTGCACTGACGCTCCCCAACCAACATGACAGAGCTTGAGAGGATCATGCAGAGAATAATGGGAGAAACTCCCCAAATACAGGTGTGCCAAGCTTGTAGTGTCATACCCAAGAAAACTCGAGGCTGTAATTGATGCCAAAGGTGCTTCAACAAAGTACTGAGTAAAGTGTCTGAATACTTATGTAAATATGATATTTCCGGGGGGGTTTTTTGTTTCTAAAAACCTGTTTTTTTGTTGTTTTTTTGCTTCTAAAAACCTGTTTTTGCTTTGTCATTATGGGATATTGTGTGTAGATTGATGAGGGGGAAAAAATATTTAATCCATTTGAGAATAAGGCTGTAAATGTAACAAAATGTGGAAAAAGTCAAGGGGTCTGAATACTTTCCGAAGGCATTGTATATAATGAAGAAACTGAGGTATGAACTGGGGTACAATTATGGGGTACAATCAAATCGAAACCTTTGTTTCTAGGAGTGTAGATCAGTCAACTCCAGACTGTGATTGTGTCTATAGATCACTTTTACTACCTTGAGGTGTATGGCAGGGTATTCTGTTGATATCTAACGGTTTTCTGGCAATCTTTAGAGCTACCCAATGATCACGTTCGTGTTCAGTAGGGAGAAAACGTTTTGAAATGGGGAGGTACTATCTAATTTGTCCAATATTTAATAAGTAAGTAATATGTTTATTTTTTTCATTTTGCTACTGAACACAACCCAGGGTTCATAAGTGAGATTGATGATATTACAAAATATTGATAATTCTGTTGAAGAATGATTTTATCAGAGTGAGTTTAGGATAAGCTACTAGAGGGCAGAAGAGTACCGTGTATGATTTCTCTCAAAACCCTTTACTACAGGGTTCTCTAACGCCGGTCCCAGAGAACTACTGCCTGTGCACACTTTTGTTCCCGCTCTTTGGTAAACTAAGTTGTTCTAAAGATGATACATAGCCTACCATTTTACATAGGCCTTAAAAGAAATGAAAATATCCAGAACACTGCTGGCACAGTAGGGTTCTTGGAAACAGGCTATTACCATTGTGTGTGAACTATCTTGATGATCTTGAGTTATCATGTGCTTCTTTTAACTGCCTTCCTACAGCAGCCTAGGTCAGTGTGGTCTAATTAAGGGTAGCTGTGCAGATCTGGCCACACTTCTGAACTCACCCAACTCAGAACTGAAACAGCTGGAGCTGAGAGACAAGAGCCTGTATGACTCAGGAGTTAGCAGTGGTGTAGTGGGGGTTGTAAACTAGTGTACACTGTATTCCCACTTTTTTTCAGTGGGTATTATCTGGGCGTTTCTAGGATGTGAAGACATTGGGGGCTTAGCCCAAAGCTAGAAGGGGGTTCCAGGGACATAATCCCCCTGCAAATAAAACAATAATTTCAACAGCTAAATGCATGAATTTGGTGCACTTTGAAATGAACATTGAAAGATTATAATATTGAGAGATTAGATATTATTCAGGTAACTTGCCCCTTTCACAACAGACACTGCCAGTACTCAATTCCAGTTGCTATTGTGCACCTCTCTACTCTGGAACATTCATCTACATACATCTACAGTCTATGATCAAAAATCACTCAACAACTTTAAACAGACCCTGTCCTGTGCAATGAGCCAAACTGACCACTTTCCTTCAGTCAAATGACCAAATCGCCTTCTAGTGGCCTCATGCGTGGAATGTTATTAATATTTTTCAGAATTTCAGAATTAATCAACATTTATAAAAGAAAAATGCCAAAAATCAGCTGTTTCTATGTCAAACGGTTTTGTTATATTTCAGTCTTCTGTGATGTATATAAAGTGTAGTATTGGGATGCAAACTCAAAATGTAATACATTTGAACTGTGACATGGTACATGTCTTCTTTTTTTAAGCCCATAACCATGTGTGTAATAAGGTGTATACTTTTGTTTCAAAGTAGATTTGTTTAAGACAACCAAGAAACACTGTGTGACCCTGATTTAACCCACTGCAGTAAAAAGTTAAATAACTCTGATTGACACACAATAGCTTTAGGATGTTGAGCGCTAATGCTAGCTTATTAGCATTAGCCAACCCTTATGCTGAGGGTGACTAGCTACTTAGCTACCACTAACACTGCACAAACCTGTGGCTAACTCTGCTGCTGCTACACTTTGATTTTCTGGCTGTTCTGCTCTCACAGCAGGCACCGCATCACCCAGGGGCTTCTTGCAGTGCCTGCTACTGCCTAGCGCAGTATATTGTATTATTTATTATTGTCCTAAAAAAAATGTTTACTGAATAGCACAAGTGATGTGTGGTTGTGGAAACTCATATCAGACTGCTTATTTTTTTGTGGGGGGCTGGATCAAAAGCATCATGGCGGAAGTGGATGTTGAGAGTGAAACGAGAAGTGAGTTGAGTTGGAGAAGAAGATTGGAGAACAGTAGTATAAAATCAAGGAATTTGCACTTTTCGCATCAAACTACGTTCATCTATAAGAGACAACACGTCACCTTCGTGAGCCGAATGATGGCTGTGTGGTCCCATGGTGTTTATACTTGCGTACTATTGTTTGTACAGATGAACGTTGTACCTTCAGGCGTTTGGAAATTGCTTCCAAGGATGTACCAGACTTGTGGAGGTCTGCAATTTTTTTCTGAGTTCTTGGCTGATTTATTTTTATTTTCCCATGATGTCAAGCAAAGGGCCACTGAGTTTGAAGGTCGGCCTTGAAATACATCCACAGGTACACCTCCAATAGACTCAAATGAGGTCAATTAGCCTATCATAAGCTTCTAAAGCCATTACACAATTTTCTGGAATTTTCCAAGCTGTTTAAAGGCACAGTCAACTTAGTGTATGTATAAACTTCTGACCGACTGGAATTTTTATACAGTGAATTATTAGTGAAATAATCTGTCTGTAAACAATTGTTGGAAACATTACGTGTGTCATGCACAAAGTAGATGTACTACTGACTTGCCAAAACTATAGTTAAACTATAGTTAAACAAGACATTTGTGGAGTGTTTGAAAACAAGTTTTAATGACTCCAACCTAAGTGTATGTAAACTTCCGACTCCAACTGTAGATACTCATAGCTATTTGCACACCTCTCCGTATAGTAAAAAGATACACCATAATCTGTGTACAGCGCATTCGGAAATCATTCAGAACCGTTTACTTTTCCCACATTTTGTTACGTTACAGCCTTATTCTAAAATGGATTAAATAAAACATTTTCCTTATCACACACAATACCCCATAATGACAAAGCGAAATCACAGCAAAAAGCAAAGCAAAAACCAAGCCATGAGGTCAAGGTAATGTTAGTGTAATTTCATTATTCCAATATGTTTTCATTAATTGAATTCACTTAGTCTATTTTATGAGAATTTGTAAGATTCTTATTTGCATAAAATAGACAGAGACCAGTCTTATCAATAATAGATAATAGTATTTATTCTCGGAGTGCGCTGACATGTAACCACGAACAACAGTTTATATACAGAATATGACGTCATAGGTTATAAAATATTATTTCTCCCAACAGTTATTCCCACCCCTTTCTTCATCCATCACCATTCAGCAGACAGTTCCAGCTCATGGAAAACCTAAGAAAACACACACATCTAAACATCCCAGAGCTAAGTTGAGTCGGTTCAACCAAAGGTTAACGATCCTTTCTGCTTACCTAAAAAAAAACACTTCCAGCCTTCTCCAACCTGGCTGGAATGGTATTTATTTAATGTAATTACCCCCTGTTACATGCTCCACAATCCCTCACTTATGAATTCATATTGTTAATCAGATATAATAAAACAGAGTATAAGTTTCATTAGTTATAGTTCTATCTAAAATGTAGATATTGTTTAGTCATTATTCATAAAATTCCTAACAGGTAATTGTCCGTAGAGCTCCGAGAGAGATATGCGGAAGGGTACCAAAAGATGTCTGCAGCATTGAAGGTCCCCAAGAACATAGAACTTTGGAAGTTTGGAACCACCAAGCCTCTTCCTAGACCTGGCCTCCAGGCCAGACTGAGCAATCAGGGAAGAAGGTCCTTGGTCAGGGAGGTGACCAAGAGCCCGATGGTCACTCTGAAGGAGCCCCAGAGTTCATCTGTGGAGATGGGACAATCTTCCAGAAGGACAACCATCTCTGCAGCACTCCACCAATTAAGCCTTTAGGTTAGAGGGGCCAGACAGAAGCCACTCCTCAGTAAAAGGCACATGACAGCCCCCTTGGAGTTTTCCAAAAGGCATCTAAAGACTCTTAGACCATGAGAAACAAGATTCTCTGGTCTGATGAACCCAAGATTGAACTCTTTGGTCTGAATGCCAAGCGTCACGTCTGGAGGAAACCTGCTACCATAAGGTGAAGCATGGTGGTGGCAGCATAGATAGAACATCTCTTGAAAGACCTGCAAATAGCTATGCATCGACACTCCCCGTCCAACCTGACAGAGCTTGAGAGGATCTGCAGAGAAGAATGGGAGAAACTCCCCAAATACAGGTGTGCCAAGCTTGTAGCGTCATACCCAAGAAGACTCAATGCTGTAATCACTGCCAAAAGGTTCTTCAACAAAGTACTGAGTAAAGGGTCTGAATACTTATGTAAATGTTATATTTCCGTTTTTTTTTTTTTTTATATACATTTGCAAACATTTGTAAAAACCTATTTTTGCTTTCTCACTATAGGTTATTGTGTTTAGAATGATGACGAAAAATAACAAGTGAATCAATTTTAGAATAAGTCTGTAATGCAACAAAATGTGGAAAAAGTCAAGGGGTCTTTCCTAATGCATTGCATATCTTCATGAATGTTTTTTTTAATGCCTCAATTTTAGGTATCAAAAGAGGAACTTGCTTGTACATCACTCGTACTAACTGCTACAATGGTAGGCCTACATGTACACGCTAATAGTTTCAAATGAAGAGTGGGTTAAATGTTTTTTTGTTGCAATTGAGTAGGAAAGGTTGAGGCTGGTCTTGAACAAGCAACCCTGGGGTTTCAGGGTAAGTATTCAACCTCCTGCACCATTACATCTAGACTACTTAGACAAGTATTTTGAGCCAGATACACTTCAACCCCTGCAAGTGAGAGACACTTACACTCTGTAAGTAAACATTTTTGCAGTTCTGTTTAAACTAGATGATAGGAACACTGTGGACAAATTTCAGCAAGTTGCAACCATGAAATACAGTTATAAACAGTTTTCCATAAGGGGTATGAACACTTTCTGAAGGCACTGTATATCTGCAAGAAAGTGATAAATGAGCGACTCTTTGAAAGGGGGTCATATACACATTGCCTTATTTAAAAATATATATATATATTTTTTTTAAATAGCTATCATGCTATAATCGGCATAGTTTCTCAGACCAAATCTTCATTCTGGTATTAAGCAAAGCAATCTGATCATACTCCAGTAAAATACACGCTACAGGGAATGCAAAAAAAATGGCTTCTGCAAAGCACAAAAACATTGTCCAATCAACATCCACGAATTGATTTCATTCTTCGGGTCTTTATTCAAACACAAACACACTTGGTATAAAATGCTCTTTCAGTGTCTTGTTGCAGGTTGTGCAATGTTCAGAAGTGTGTGAGAGATTAGCATCAATGTGTGTGGGGTCAAGTTTGGACGGTGGTACATAATGCAAATAGCCAAGATTGTATATTTCAGGACCATGGACAGAGGCGATATCGGCATAGCGATATCTGTCATTCAGCACCACATGACAGTAGACAGTGGCCATCTTATGTGAAGTTGGCACTGGGGAAATTCCATGTAACGAGAAATGAGGCCTAGGAGGCAAAAAGACTGAAGGAGAAGACTCCCACAGGAACTCTATGCTAAACTGTTCTGCCACATTAATTTCAAATGTTACATCTTTCGATTTGTAAATAATAGGCAATACATCTGCAAATAATTTAAACTGACTTGTATAATTTAAACTACACTGTACAGCTTTAGTGTGTCTGTGCAGTATTTATTTTATTTAACCTTTATTTAACCATGAAGGGCTCATTGAGATTTAAAATCTATTTTTCAAGAGCGTCCTGGCCAAGATAGGCAGCACCAAGTCATTACATGAAAAACTACAAGTAATCTAGTAAAAACCATAGAATTCACAAGAGTATAACAAAATCAAAAACAGCAAATTAAAACATTGACAGGTCAGGTAATCCGTCTCAAGATCATTCATCAGTGATTTAAAAATACCAATCGGGACAAGTTCTTCCAGTTTAAAAGTATTTTGTAAGGCGTTCCAAGACGATGGCGCAGAGTACATAAAAGCCCTTTTACCAAATTCCGTTTGGACATTTGGAACAGTTAGCAGGATAAAGTCCAGCGAACGACGAGAGTACCCACCAAATTTCTGAACAATAAAAATGCCCAAATAAAAAGGTTGTAAACCCAAAATGGCTATGTAAATAAAGGTATACCAGTGACTGAGCCTACGAGTGACTAGAGAAGGCCAGCCAAACCTGGTTAAAATACATCTCAAAGTGCCATGGTAAAGGGTGTCAATTGATCTCAAACACTGAGCGGAAGCATTCATGTATAAAATATCCCCATAGTCTAGTAAAGGCATAAATGTAGCTGGTACTAGCTTCCTTCTGGCTTCAAAAGAAAAACAGGCCTTATTCCTAAAATAAAATCCCAATTTCAACTTCAATTTCAATTTTTTTTGTAAGTTGTTGAATATGCAATTCAAAAGAGAGGCCGTCATCAATTAAAATTCCAAGGTATTTATATGAGGTTACAACCTCAATCTCCTTGTCCTGACAGGTAGTTCAGAGGTCTATTTCTTGCATTAGAAAACACCATTAGTTTAGTTTTGTCAGCATTGAGGATAAGCTTCAATTGACACAATTGACACTGTTGAACAGTATAAAAAGCAGTTTGCAAGTTCTGGAAAGCTTTTGTAAGAGACGAGGCACAACAGTAAATAACAGTATCATCAGCATAATTTGTGCATCAGTTGTGCATTTTGGACATTTTTGTCTAAATCATTTATATAAATAGTGAATAAGAGAGGACCAAGTACAGAGCCTTGGACAGACAATTTAACAGACATAAGCCCATCAAATTGAGTGCACTGAGTTCTATCAGACAGATAGTTAGCAAAGACCGAAAGACCTACACTCGACAATCTCTGCCTCAGTATAGCATGATCAACTGTATCAAAAGCCTTAGAGAGATCAATAAAAAGTGAGACACAGTGCTGTTTTTTGTCAAGGGCTTCAGTGATATAATTTAAAACCTTCATGGCTGCTGTAATTGTGCTGTAATTGAGTTAGTAAATAAAAACTATTCTAGCTGTTCACTCACAAGGGGTGACAGCTTTGAGATTGGCCTATAATTATTTAAAAGAGTTGGATCTCTCCATTTTAAAAGTGGTAGGACAAATGCTGATTTCCAGATCTTTGGAATTTCACTACATTCCAGGGTTAGATTGGACAGATATGAAAGTGGTTCAGCTATGAAATATGCTGCCAGATTTAAAAAGCAGGGATCCAAAAGATCAGGACCTGCAGGCTTTCTCTGATCTAAGGATTTCGGGGCTTTATGTACCACCTGCACTGAGAATGGCAAAAAGCTAAAAGTTTGACCAGCTCTCACTGGTTCATCCACACAGGGTTGTACAGAGACAGAGGTCACTGAATCAAACAGACTACCAGATGATACAAAGTGCTCATTGAAACAATTCAGCATTTCAGTTTTGTCATATAGAGCAACAGAGTCCTTCAAAACACATGACGGTAATTCATTAACATTACTGTTACCAGACATAGACTTAATAGCCTTTCAAAACTTTCTAGGGTCATTCAGGTTATCAGTGGTAACAGACATAAAATATTCAGACTTGGTCTTCCTGAGAAGAAAAGAAAACTTGTTTCGTAACTGCCTAAAAATAAGCCAATCAGCATCAGAATGATTTCCTTGCTTTAGCCCAGGCTAGATTACGGTCGTGAATAATACAAGACAGCTCAGAAGAAAACAATGGATTAACCCGCCCTTTAACCCTGAACCTGCGGAATGGGGCATGTTTGTTTACTATTTGGAAAAAAACATCATGAAAGAATTTCCAGGCAGTTTTCACATCAGGGATAAACTCAATCTGCTCCAGTCAAAATAAAACAAATCATGAAAGAAAGCCTGCTCATTAAAACACTTCAAACTTAAACTAGGAACCTTAGTATTTCTAACAGCAACAACAGCACAATGGTCACTTAAATCATTACAAAAAACACCAACCGTAGAATATTTATGTAGAACATTTGTCAATATCAAATTAATCAGGGTAGATTGATCTGGGCAATTAAGATTTGGGCGAGTGGGTGAGTTAATCAACTGGGTAAGATTCATAGAATTACAAAACATTTTTAACTCATCAGACACGGGCTTTAAACAACACCAGTTGAGATCACCAATCAAGATCATTTCACTGTAAAGAAGTTTAGACATAAGGTGGTCAAAGAAGAAAATGCATCACCGAGAGCACAGGGGGGTCTATAACAACCAATCACAGTTATAGAGAGACCCTTTGAAACCTCAATATTCAAAGCAAGAAATTCCAACTGTTTACATATAGCTTCAGACTTTGCCACACTTACAGGGAATTTAGTTTTTACATATATAGCCACAACTCCCACCTTTCTTAACCCGATCAGTGCGATAAACATTGTAACCACTTATACATTTATCAAAAACAGACTTGCTGAGCCAGGTTTCAGAAAACACAATTACATCAGCATCAGTTGATTTAGCCCAAATCCTAACCCCATCAATTTTTGACAACAGGCTGTGTACATTTAAATGCAAAATACCAAAACCAGATCTTGATTTAAAATCAGAGGGGGTTTGGAGACATTGCATATCAGGGCCAGGGTTAGGTTGCACGTTACCTGATATCAACAAAAGAAGAATAACTAGGCACCTCGGTTTAATAACCTTGTAAGGCTTCTCTTTTTTAAGAGACCTACTGCAAGCGAATTCTACAAGTGAGTTTCCAGACAATACAAAACAGTCATTTAAAACCATTAGACTTTGGTAGTGACACAAATTCGTTCTGTTCACATCATGCCACAAATACATCGGCACTTGGACGAGTGGACCGAGTGAAAAAGAGCGAGTTCCTGCAGACAAAATGTCTAATGGACGGGAGGAGCACATTGTCAGATGTACTCACCCAGAGTTCAGTAAAGTCAGTGCACAAAGCAATACCACGAAAATGTTAATTTTCTCTGACAAATGTTTTAAAAAATAGAGGACAACGAAGGTAAGGGGAGAGAAGGACAGCTGTATGTTTGAGTCTGAATGTGAGTATTTGCGCGTGTGAGTAGATTGGGTGTTGAGATAGGGTACAACTGTAAGCAATTCCGTTCTCAAATGTCTGTTTAATGTGAGAAACAAAATGAAAAACACCTGTTAGACCATTACAATGAAGACTGTCATGAATTTTTACTATTACCAACAAGACAACAAAGTGACACGTGCCAAACACCAAAAATTCCCACGCTGAGTGATATTGTTTACCATATTGCTGCCATCAATCCACGGTTTCTGGTTGGGGAAGGTTTTAATAGTCACCTTGGGTACAACATCACCGATGCACTTTCTAATAAACTCGATCCCAGTCCACGTGATCGAAGCAATCTTGAAGCGTGGAATCAGATTGGTCGGACCAGCTTTGAACAGACCTGAGCACGGGTGTTTCCTGTTTTAGTTTCTGTCTATAGCCTGGGAGCAACAAAATGGAGTCGTGGTCAGATTTGCCGAAAGGAGGGCGAGGGGGGCTTTGTATACGTTGCAGAAGTTAGAGTAGCAATGACCCAGAATCTTGCCAGCCCGGGTCACGCATTCCATATGCTGATAAAATTTAGGGAGCTTGTTTTCAGATTAGTCTTGTTAAAAACTCCACCTACCATAAATGCAGCCTCAGGATATGTGGTTTCCAGTTTACATAGATTCCAGTTCTTTCAGGGCCGTCGAGGTATCTGCTTGGGGGGGACATACACGGCTGTGATTATAATCGAAGAGAATTCTCTAGGTAGATAATGCGGCCGGCATTGTTTTGGATTGGGTGAAACTGACATGATTTCCACTGATGTTTTCCAGGAGAGATGTCAGCGATTCGCGTCAAACAGCCAATGACCAAGGTAAGCATGTTTCCTGCTGTCTTCAGTCAGTGCATTTTCACTCTGTAGTGTCAACTTATGGCCGTACTGTACTGGTCCAGATCAGTTCTGTCTTCATCAGTTAGTGTATTTCCATGCCAGCACAGAACTGTTCAGTTTGGATTGTACAGAAGCTAAGACGTTATATCTGGAACTAGTGTGTCAGGATAGATGATAACGCAGAAGGATTACCACGCTTTACATTGTTTTACCTAGGGGAGGGAACTAGTGTGTCAGGATAGAAGATAACACAGAAGGATTATCACGCTTTACATTGTTTTACCTGGGGGAGGGAACTTAATTTAATAAGTATTGCTTTTATTAGAAGGTTTACATTGCAAACAATTTGATGGGCTTAGAATCCATACAGATTGAGTCTGCCTTGATGTCAGCATTTCACATTCTTCTCTCACATCCTTATCTATGTAGTTATTTAGTTGGGGTTGTTAGTTTAACCTCAACACACTCTCTGCAGATACAGCTGTAACCTTGTAGAGTTAATAAAGAGAGATGTTCAAGTACTGTATTATAGTCAACCTTTGTTTAATATTCATAATGTCATCTCTTTCTAAAGGTACCAAAGGAACAAAAATGTATTGGTTGACAATAGAGGTGGATGCAGTTGAAGATTCCTTGATGAATTTATCTTAGAAATGCATTGCTGCTTCTGTCCAAGCGCTAGTAAACAGGGACTGGAGAGCAGTAAAGTTCTATGTACACAACAGAATAGTTGCAGATCAGAGAAAATAAGTGTATGAGATGCTTCTGGCTATCTTGGTGTACCTCTGACAATTTAATGGGACTTACTTGACTTAAGCTCATAGGCAGTTGACGAATGTCCTCCATCTCACTCTGTTCGGGAAAGTTTTTCCAGGTGGGTTGTTCACTTTTGGAGTGACTAAGGTCTCAAGAATACAAAGCCTGCTGACTTTGAATGATACAGAAAAATAAAATAAAAATTTCGAAACTATTAATCTGTTACTTGGATATATTGAATCCATTACTGAAATGGTTGTTCCAGTTTAAATACTTTACAGAAGAACTACACTACAGCCGTTGAGTTGCCATCCGTGTTGCATCATTGTGGCATCTACATGCAATATTTTCAGTCATAAAATAGAATGAATGCATCAAATATCGAGAATTTAACATGTGCAAATTATGGTGGAAAATAAGTATTTGGTCAATAACAAAAGTTTATCTCAATACTTTGTTATATACCCTTTGTTGGCAATGACAGAGGTCAAACGTTTTCTGTAAGTCTTCACAAGGTTTTCACACACTGTTGCTGGTATTTTGGCCCATTCCTCCATGCAGATCTCCTCTAGAGCAGTGATGTTTTGGGTCTGTTGCTGGGCAACACAGACTTTCAACTCCCTCCAAAGATTTTCTATGGGGTTGAGATCTGGAGACTGGCAAGGCCACTACAGGACCTTGAAATGCTTCTTACGAAGCCACTCCTTCGTTGAGCGGGCGGTGTGTTTGGGATCATTGTCATGCTGAAAGACCCAGCCACGTTTCATCTTCAATGCCATTGCTGATGGAAGGAGGTTTTCACTCAAAATCTCACGGTACATGGCCCTATTCATTCTTTCCTTTACACGGATCAGTCGTCCTGGTCCCTTTGCAGAAAAACAGCCCCAAAGCATGATGTTTCCACCCCCATGCTTCACAGTAGGTATGGTGTTCTTTGGATGCAACTCAGCATTCTTTGTCCTCCAAACACGACGAGTTGAGTTTTTACCAAAAAGTTCTATTTTGGTTTCATCTGACCATATGACATTCTCCCAATCTTCTTGTGGATCATCCAAATGCTCTCTAGCAAACTTCAGACAGGCCTGGACATGTACTGGCTTAAGCAGGGGGACACGTCTGGCACTGCAGGATTTGAGTCCCTGGCGGCGTAGTGTGTTACTGATGGTAGGCTTTGTTACTTTGGTCCCAGCTCTCTGCAGGTCATTCTCTAGGTCCCCCCGTGTGGTTCTTGTGATCATTTTGACCCCACAGGGTGAGATCTTGCGGGGAGCCCCAGATCGAGGGAGATTATCAGTGGTCTTGTTTGTCTTCCATTTTCTAATAATTGCTCCCACAGTTGATATCTTCAAACCAAGCTGCTTACCTATTGCAGATTCAGTCTTCCCAGCCTGGTGCAGGTCTACATTTTTTTTTTCTGGTGTCCTTTGACAGCTCTTTGGTCTTTGCCATAGTGGAGTTTGGAGTGTGACTGTTTGAGGTTGTGGACAGGTGTCTTTTATACTGATAACAAGTTCAAACAGGTGCCATTAATACAGGTAACAAGTGGAGGAGCCTCTTAAGTTTAAGATACCAATGTAAAAAACAATATGTCAACAATCCTTCCTCCAAAGGATCCTTGTTTTGTTGTAGTTTCTTGAGGAATCACCTAATACGTGTTTTGTATTATCTAACACACTCTGAGATGTTATATTTAATTAATCAGTGGTTTTCTCCATCTGGAGTGGGCTTTCTTCCTAGTGGGGCCCTACTAGATTGTGAGCAATTACCCTATTTAAAAGAATGCAAAGCACTGGAGATTTCTAAAGAGAAATCTAGCTGTTCTACACTGTATGTGTTTATTTATTTATTTTATTAGGCAAGTAAGTTAAGAACAAATTCTTATTTTCAATGACAGCCTAGGAACAGTGGGTTAACTGCCTGTTCAAGGGCAGAATGACAGATTTTGTACCTTGTCAGCTCGGGGATTTGAACTTGCAACCTTTCGGTTACTAGTCCAATGCTCTAACCACTAGGCTACACTGCCGCCCCATTTACATACAGCATATGAAGTGTGGAGTGTATGAGGCCTCGCTCATTCAATGTTCATCTGCCCACTATTAAAATCAATAAGGCTCCATGTTTTGACAATCAATAAGCATTATTTATGTGGCTGGCTTGATTCTGCCGGTAGTACTGTTGTAAGCGTTGATCAAACGACATCATCAAAATGCGCTTTCACTGTTTCACGATTATGCCTCAACGTGATCTTATTTCCCTTAACAAAGTCTATTTTCAATCCAATTTCATGTTTAGTCTGTACCCCGATGGCACCATTCAGTCTTCATCCTCTCAAAACGTGTTAATATCTTACAGTAGCCTATAGTGCAAACTTCAGGCACATTGATATGGCACACAGCAGCATGAATGGTGTTATTTCCCCCAGGACTTAAAATATTACGTTTTAATGATACCCCGGGAACTTATTTAGCAGATGGACCTCCAAGCTGACAGTACTGTAACCAAAGTAACCTTACTGACTGTCACACTGCCTAACAGACAAAAAAAACTGCCACTGCCAAACTACCTTCCTATCACCCTCATACACTGTGATATCAGGGTATTTAGAGAAATTATCAATCTTAAAGCTGTCATCAGACTCACAGATCACATTTAAGGTGTGATTACTGTCCCAGGTGTCAGTAATGATGGAGTCGACATGGAAGAGAGCATGATGATTATTAGTCCCCGAAGGCTAGAAGATACAGTGCCTTGCGAAAGTATTCGGCCCCCTTTGTGAAGAATCAACAACAAGTGGGACACAATCATGAAGTGGAACGACATTTATTGGATATTTCAAACTTTTTTAACAAATCAAAAACTGAAAAATGGGCGTGCAAAATTATTCAGCCCCCTTAAGTTAATACTTTGTAGAGCCACCTTTTGCTGCGATTACAGCTGTAAGTCGCTTGGGGTATGTCTCTATCAGTTTTGCACATCGAGAGACTGAAATTTTTTCCCATTCCTCCTTGCAAAACAGCTCGAGCTCAGTGAGGTTGGATGGAGAGCATTTGTGAACAGCAGTTTTCAGTTCTTTCCACAGATTCTCGATTGGATTCAGGTCTGGACTTTGACTTGGCCATTCTAACACCTGGATATGTTTATTTTTGAACCATTCCATTGTAGATTTTGCTTTATGTTTTGGATCAATGTCTTGTTGGAAGACAAATCTCCGTCCCAGTCTCAGGTCTTTTGCAGACTCCATCAGGTTTTCTTCCAGAATGGTCCTGTATTTGGCTCCATCCATCTTCCCATCAATTTTAACCATCTTCCCTGTCCCTGCTGAAGAAAAGCAGGCCCAAACCATGATGCTGCCACCACCATGTTTGACAGTGGGGATGGTGTGTTCAGGGTGATGAGCTGTGTTGCTTTTACGCCAAACATAACGTTTTGCATTGTTGCCAAAAAGTTCAATTTTGGTTTCATCTGACCAGAGCACCTTCTTCCACTTTAAACAACACTTTTTATGGATATCTTTAAGAAATGGCTTTCTTCTTGCCACTCTTCCATAAAGGCCAGATTTGTGCAATATACGACTGATTGTTGTGCTATGGACAGAGTCTCCCACCTCAGCTGTAGATCTCTGCAGTTCATCCAGAGTGATCATGGGCCTCTTGGCTGCATCTCTGATCAGTCTTCTCCTTGTATGAGCTGAAAGTTTAGAGGGACGGCCAGGTCTTGGTAGATTTGCAGTGGTCTGATACTCCTTCCATTTCAAAATTATCGCTTGCACAGTGCTCCTTGGGATGTTTAAAGCTTGGGAAATCTTTTTGTATCCAAATCCGGCTTTAAACTTCTTCACAACAGTATCTCGGACCTGCCTGGTGTGTTCCTTGATCTTCATGATGGTCTCTGCGCTTTTAACGGACCTCTGAGACTATCACAGTGCAGGTGCATTTATACGGAGACTTGATTACACACAGGTGGATTGTATTTATCATCATTAGTCATTTAGGTCAACATTGGATCATTCAGAGATCCTCACTGAACTTCTGGAGAGAGTTTGCTGCACTGAAAGTAAAGGGGCTGAATCATTTTGCACGCCCAATTTTTCAGTTTTTGATTTGTTAAAAAAGTTTGAAATATCCAATAAATGTCATTCCACTTCATGATTGTGTCCCACTTGTTGTTGATTATTCACAAAAAAATACAGTTTTATATCTTTATGTTTGAAGCCTGAAATGTGGCAAAAGGTGCGGCTATTATTAAGCTTTAGCTACTGCAAGCCTACATATGAAGACAATGCACCCTGGCGCTCCAACTGACTCAGACAGTCGAACTTGAGGTAAGGAAGTCTGTTTCAGGCCTACCAGAGTTACTCCTATGATATAACAATATAACGCTTATCTTTATGCAAAATATTCAGATTTTTGTAGATTTTCAGAGCCTCCTTCTGTACGTCTATATCTGTATAGCAGACGCATTAGCCATCTGACATAAAGAAGTGCATGTCGGTGTCGTAGCATGCCACCGGCATATCTCTATCTCTCTGGGATTAGGCCGAAGCTTCTCTTCCTTTATACAGTGCATTCGAAAAGTATTCAGAACCCTTGACTTTTCCCACATTTTGTTACGTTACTTCCTTATTCTAAAATGTATTAAATAGTTTTTTCCCTAATCAATCTACACACAATAACCCATAACAACTAAAGAGATGTTTGATTGGGTTAAAATCCGGGCTCTGGCTGGGCCACTCGAGGACATTCAGAGACTTGTCCAGAAGCCACTCCTGCGTTGTCTTGGCTGTGTGCTTAGGGTGGTTGAACTGTTAGAAAGGTGAACCATCGCCCCAGTCTGAGATCCTGAGTGCTCTGGAGCAGGTTTTCATCAAGGATCTCTCTGTACTTTGCTCCATTCATCTTTCCCTGACTAGTCTCCCAGTCCCTGCAGCTGAAAAACATCTCCACAGCATGATCCTGCCACCACCATGCTTGACCGTAGGGATGGTGCTAGGTTACCTCCAGAAGTGATGCTTGGGATTCAGGCCAAAGAGTTGTATTCATCAGACCAGAGAATGTTGTTTCTCATGGTCTGAGAGTCCTTTAGGTGCCTTTTGGCAAACTCCAAGCGGGAGTGGCTTCCGTCTGGCCACTCTATCATTAACCTCTTGAAGCTAGGGGGCACTATTTTTATGTTTGGAAAAATAACGTTCCCAAAGTAAACAGCCTATTTCTCAGGACCAGATGCTAGAATATGCATATAATTGACAGATTAGGATAGAAAACTCTAAAGATTCCAAAACTGTCAAAATATTGTCTGTGAGTATAACAGAACTGATATTGCAGATGAAACCCTGAGAAAAATCAAACCCGGAAGTGGCTTCTATTTTGAAAACTCCATGTTCCATAGCCACCCATTGCTCCATTTAAAGGGATATCAACCAGATTCCTTTTCCTATCGCTTCCTCAAGGTGTCAACAGTCATCAGACATAGTTTCAGGCTTTTATTTTGAAGAATGAGCATGAACGACTACATTGCGTAAGTGGATAAGTGGGGGCTCTCAGAGTGAATTGTGCACAAAAAGAGAAAGGTGGCCATTGTTACTCCCGGTCCTAGTGAAAAGCCAACTGTCCCGGTTGATATATTATCGAATAGATATTTGAAAAACACCCTGAGGGTTGATTATAAAAAACGTCTGACATGTTTCTGTGGACATTATGGATATAATTTGGAATTTTTGTCTGCGTTGTCATGACCGCTCTTTCAGGTGGATTCCTGGGCATAACGCACCAAACTAACGGATGTATTTGGATATAAAAAATATCTTTATGGAACAAAAGGAACATTTGTTGTCTAACTGGGAGTCTCGTGAGTGAAAACATCCGAAGATCATCAAAGGTAAACGATTAATTTGATTGCTTTTCTGATTTTCGTGACCAAGTTGCCTGATGCTAAGTATACTTATTGTTTTTTTCGAGCGATCGATAAACTTACACAAACGCTTGTATTGCTTTCGCTGTAAAGTATAATTTCAAAATCTGAGACGACAGGTGGATTAACAATTTGCAATATTGCACTTGTGATTTCAAGAATATGAATATTTTCTAGTAATATTATTTGACTGTGGCGCTATGCTATTCAGCGTTGCTGATGACAAATATTCCGGATCCGGTATGGGTGGTTCAGAGAGGTTAAGGCTTGATTGGTGGAGTGCTGCAGAGAACTTCTGGAAAGTTCTCCCACCTCAACAGAGGAACTCTGGAGCTCTGTCAGAGTGACCATTGGATTCTTGGTCACCTCCCTTACCAAGGACCTTCTCCCCCAATTGTTCAGTTTGGCCAGGCGGCCAGCTCTAGGAAGAGTCTTGGTGGTTCCAAACTTCTTCCATTTAAGAAGGATGGAGGACACTGTATTCTTGGGGACCTTCAATGCTGCAGACATTTTTTGGTACCCTTCCCCAGATCCATGCCTTGTCAAGATCCTGTCTCGGCGTTCTACGTACAATTCGTAGAACGCCGAAAATCGAAGGGTTCTTAATATTTTACGAATGCACTGTATATTCTGTATATGTCATACAGTAGGCTTGAGCGGTAATACCATATATATTGTGTACTGGGGTATTAGCCCAGGAATGGTTTTACCACAATTGGTTGTGCACCGGTAAAACTTTTCAGTATTGACGGTTTTCAATACATTTTTATATTCGTAGCTATTTTTTAAGTAAATACCTGCAGTCAACGTTAGGAGATGAAGCAGATCACGTTCTTAATTTCACCTGTAACATTATTTTACATTATGAAGCTTACCATTGTTCCCCAGAACAGTTGAGCCAGTCTCGTGTTTGTTTGTAAATAACAGAATGGGTGAAAGCGGGAGCAGGTGAGTCCTGTGTATTGACAGGGGTGGGTTTTATATTGAAAGTCAGTGTTTTTTTGTTTCAATAGATTGAAAATACATTAGTGCAACACATTCATGGGAAAATAGCTTCATTTTCAGAAACATTTGGCTGGCAGTCACACAAGTAAATGAGCTTACAATGAAAAAGCAAGGTATTTTTTGCAACAACAAAAAAATAGCATGGCCAGCTACATTCCTAATGTTTTGCTAAAATGTATTCTTGAATTGTATGAAAAGTAGGCTGGCTACACCGAGAAAAGTGCTGGGAGAAAAAAGCTACACATCAGTCAGAGCGCTGTCCGCTGATAGAATGCCTGTGTGAAAAATGAAGAATTCTGTGTTAACTAGCAAGTTAAACTTAGTGGTCGAGTTATCTAAGTAAGTTACTAAATTAATACGGTGACGGGCCATCATATTGTGAAAGCTTTCTGCCGTGTTTGAAAAGTCAACTCCCTTTGGATGAGTTATCTGTACAGCTGCCACTGCTCTTTTGATTTCCTTGTTTTTTTCTCCTCAGTTCTTGGTCTCCTCAGTTCCCCATCTTCTCCAAGCAGAGCAGGCAGGCCCTTTGTCCTAGGGGTTCCAGAAAGACACAGTGTGTACATATGCTGCTTCAGAGCAGACAAGAATGCATCAAAACTACATTCATTTGCACAATGTATCTCGATCACATTCTCTGGTAAATGTCCAAACTCAACAAAAATGACATTCAGTAATGCCTACAGTAGGACTTTATGAGCTGGATTGCCTGTCTTTGCAATTTGTTTGCTCTCGTTAGCATATTTAGCAACCCGGCCTCCATGGAAATTCACTATTACTCCTGCTAATTGTTTTAGCATTCTGGTAATAGATGCCCAATGGTATTTTTTTTGGGACACCTCTTGTGTACTAAACCAGTAATCCCGTAAATATTGTAATGAGAGAAGGATGGTAGAAATATGAAATATGAAAATCTGGAAACTGCCCAACCCAATCATACAGTGGACACCTAAGCCTAGGCCCATGCATAGGCTGATACATTTAGTGCTGAAATCTATGACAGCTGAACCGTAAGGTGGACAAAGTATCGTTAAAAACTAATACAAAAAAAATAAAATTGGCAAAAAAAGTTTTGCATATGCCACACACCAAAACACAAGGAATAGTGTTTTTGTCATTTGTTATAGTGGTTTTTAAGGGCACATAAATGTAGTTGATTTGGCAAATTATTTTAGTTTATTAATGGCACTGGCTGCACCAGGTTGGATCTGAATGCATTTGGATATCTGTTAAATTTTGTAAATGTCCGTTAAATTAAAATATTCCCTGTCATGTTGTCTGGAGGCAAATTTTCTTTAAGGAAACTCTGAAATGGTTTTATGAATATTTTAGAATATTTGCATGAAAATCTCTCATCAATTGGATGGAAACCCGAAAAACTCCAGAGTCACTTTGATTATGCCAGCACAATATGGTTCAACAGCAGCCCTAAACACTTAAAGAATAAGCTTGTTTGGCTACCAGCCAAAGAATTGAACTTAAAAACTCTCCCCTCATACTCATTTGGAGATTGAATATGTGTTCGTCTTTATCTTTGTTTCTAATTGTATTTATGTAAAAAATAAATAGGTACCACACTTTTAAAAAAGTATTTGTGTAGGCCTACAGGGGCAAGAAAAACCCCTTTGGAAATACCTAGATTTATGCATAAATTGATAATTTGATCTGATCTTCATCTAGGTCACAACAATAGACAAACACAGTCTGCTTAAACTAATAACACACAAGCAATTATATATTTTTGTCTTCATTCACAGTGTAGGGTGGAAAAAGCATGAACCCTTGGATTTAGTTTTAAGTTCCTCGGCGTACACATCACAGACAAACTGAAATGGTCCACCCATACAGACAGTGTCGTGAAGAAAGTGCAACAGTGCTTCTTCAACCTCAGGAGGCTTGTCACCGAAAACACTCAAACTTTTACAGATGCACAATCGAGAGCATCCTGTCGTGCTGTATCACCGCCTGGTGATTAACTGCTCCTCCCACAGCCGTACGGCTCTCCAGAGGGTAGTGCGGTCTGCACAACGCATCACCGGCAGCAAACTACCTGCCCTCCAGGACACCTACATCACCGGATGTCACAGAAATACCAAAAAGATCATCAAGGACAACAACCAACCAGGCAAGGTCATTTGGAGATTACTGGGAGAGCCTGCAAGGTAGGGAGGGATGTATTTTCTATTTGTCTAGATTGAAATAGTCTACTAATTGTGGTGTTGAAACGCTAACCATGATATTGAAGTGCTCGAAATCAGTATGCTTTGCTTATTGGATTGTGTGGTGCATTGGCACAGAAACCTGTTGGTGGAAAATTCATTGCATACATTTTATATAATCATAAATATGCCATCAAAATGTTGAAAATCTGATTTCCCAGTACCTGATCATTGTCTGATTTTAGTGTAATGAAACCGGCGTGGAGAGTGAGCTCATCTGTGGTGGTCGGCGAACACTCAAATTTCTTTCCTGCGTTTGAGACAATATTTAGATTTGTTTAACCTGATTGAAGTCCGCCAGTGCAAGGAACCGGCCACAGATCGTCGAGATAGAATTGTATTGAGGCATGTATCTGGGGAAAGGTATAAAACTATTTCTAAAGTTTCCAAAAGCACAGTGGTCTCCATCTTTGGGAAATTGAAAAAGTATGGAACTACCCAGACTGGCCGTTTGACCAAACTGAGCATCTGGGCAAGAAGGACCTTGGTCAGGGAGGTGACCAAGGACTACTCTGACAGAACTACAGAGTTCCTTGGCTGAGATGGGAAAACCTGCCAGAAGGACAACAGTCTCTACAGCACTTCACCAATCTGGGCTTTATGGGAGAGTGGCCAGACAGAAGCCACTCCTGAGAGAAAGGCACATGGAGTTTTCAAAAAGGCACATGAAAGAGTCAGAGCATAAGGAAAAGATTATATGTTCCGAGACATATGTCTGGAGAAAACCAAGCAAAGCTCATCACCCGTCTAACACCATCACTACCATGAAGCATGGTGGTGGCAGCATCATGCTATGGGGATGCTTTTCAGTGGCAAGGAGTGGGAGACTGGTGAGGATAGAGGGAACATTTAATAGAGCCAAATACAGGCAAATCCTTAATGGGAACATTGGGTGTTTGGGTGTGTAGTGCAAACGACCTTAGACTGGTTGAAGATTTACATTCCAACAAGACAATGTATACAGCCAAAGCAACACTGGAATGGCTTCATAACAAGAATATGGAAGTCCTTGGGTGGCCCAGCCAAAGCCCAGACATGAATCTAATTTAAAGTCTGTAGAAAGACATTGAAGTTCATCGCTGCTCTCCATCTAACTTAACAGAGCTTGAGAAAATCTGCAAGGAAGAATGGGAGAAAATCTCCAAATCCAGATGTGAAAAGCTGACACAGACATACCGAGGACGAGTCAAATCAAATCGTATTTGTCACATGCGCCAAATACAAAAGGTGTTGAATATAAATACTTACTTACAAGCCCTTAACCAACATTGCAGTTTTAAGAAAAATAAGTGTTAAGTAAAAAATAACTAATTAAAATAACAAATAATTAAAGAGCACCAGTAAAATAACAGTAGCGAGGCTATATACAGGGGGTACCTGTACAGAGTCAATGTGCGGGTGCACTGCTTAGTCGAGGTATTTGAGGTAATATGTACATGTAGGTAGAGTTAAAGTGACTATGCATAGATAATAAACAGAGAGTAGTAGCAGCGTAAAAGAGGGTGGGGGGGCTAATGCAAATAGTTTGGGTAGACATTTGATTAGCTGTTCAGGAGTATTATGGCTTGGTGGTAGAAGCTGTTAAGAAGCCTTTTGGACCTAGACTTCACGCTCCGGTACCGCTTGCCATGCGGTAGCAGAGAGAACAGTCTATGACTAGGGTGGCTGGAGTCTTTTACAATTGTTAGGGCCTTCCTCTGACACCGCCTGGTATAGAGGTCCTGGACGGCAGGAAGCTTGGCCCCAGTGATACACTGGGCTGTATGCACTACCCTCTGTAGTGCCTTGCGGTCGGAGGCCGAGCAGTTGCCATACCAGGCAGTGATGCAACCAGTCAGGATTCTCCTGAAGGTACAGCTGTAGAACTGTTTTATAATCTGAGGACCCATGTCAAATCTTTTCAGTCTCCTGAGGGGAAATACGCTTTGTCGTGCCCTCTTCACGACTGTTTTGGTGTGTTTGGACCATGATCGTTTGTTGGTGATGTGGACAGCAAGCAACTTGAAGCTCCCAAACTGCTCTACTACAGCCCCGTCGATGAGAATGTGGGCGTGCTAGGACCTCTTTTCTGTAGTCCACAATCATCTCCTTTGTCTTGATCACGTTTGGAAAACGTTGCTATCCTGTCACCACACGGCCAGGTCTCTGACCTCCTCCCTATAGGCTGTCTCATCGTTGTCAGTGATCAGGCCTACCGCTGTTGTGTCATCGGCAAACTTAATGATGGTGTTGGAGTCGTGCCTGGCCATGCAGTCATGGGGGAACAAGGAGTACAGGAGGGGACTGAGCACGCTCCCCTGAGGGGCCCCGTGTTGAGGGCAGTATGGTGTTGAATGCTGAGCTGTGGTCAATGAATAGCATTCTCACATAGGTGTTCATTTTGCCCAGTGTGGAGTGCAATAGAGATGTCATCGTCTGTGGATCTGGCGGTTTGCAAATTGGATTGGGTCTAGGGTTTCTGTGCTTCCCTTTGTAGTCTGTAATAGTTTAAGCCCTCACCATAAGGCGATAGTTCTCCTGTATATTATGATTACAGCAACTGCAGTTAGATGGCATAGCGTTAATGTTACTACTTTTTCGGCTGGTGGAGGTCCTGTAGAACCATGTCCAGATAAAGCGACCGGCGTGAAAAAGTGGAATGAAAAAAGTTGAGCGAGGAAAAAACTAAGACGTTGGTAAATGTGTTAAATGCAGATTTTGCTTAAACGGTTATTAAAAGTAAAAACTGAAAGGTTTGGCAGATAGCCAAGTAGCAATGAAGAGCACAGCAGCACGGTGACAAATCTTCTCTCTTTTTAATCACTCACTTAATGTTATGGAATATATTTAATCAGCAGGAATAATATCTTAGAAGTGACATCTATTCTTTGGGGTAAACATCTGTTGGACTGCTAACTGCCATGTTTAGAGATTCCCATTGCTGCGCAGTGGCAACTGAATCCTCTACATTCTATTTTGCCACAGCAAGGTGAATGAGCATACTGACACCCATTGACTTTGACCCTCTGAAAACAAGTACATACAGAAAACACAAACCCAGTCTGTAGATGCCCTCATAAACATGACACGTGTGACGTGACTGTCAGGCCTGGTCCGTGTCAGTGTCACAGTATGTTTGTGTGTGTGTGTGAGAGAGAGAGTGTGTGCCTCTGTTTGGGTGTGATGTGTCATGTCAGACATGGGTCATGTCAGTGTGTGTGCATGCACATGTGTGTTTGTGTGGTTGCATGTGTTACAGTAGCCTCCTCCATCCAGCAGGTTAACTGGAGTTTAATAATTGGCCACCTTAAATATTCTAGGTGACTGTCTAGATAAATGAAGGTACAGGCACACTGTAAAATCTCCAATAGGTCAGGTGTCGCTGACTCCTCTGAATACAGTTAACCGTATGATCTCACATGCAGTCGAATGTCAGTTAATATGTTAATGGTATTAAAATGAACCCTAATGGCATTTGGCATTTATGCATTATGAAGTGATGTAGAGCAAGATGGATACACTAAGACCTTGGAAAAGACTTGGCCCTATAAAATAAACTGCTTTTATGGAGGTAATTTATTTTATTTAAATGTGAATAGTGATTCCAACTCCTTTTCCCCTCTTTTCCCCTCACTTTTGATCCATTGAATAGTAATCCCAATGACATAATACATCCAAATCCCAGCTCTTTGTCAAGGTTAGCATCCCCACTCCTCCGTTTTCATCACTCTCTTTAATGGATTATTTGACACTAATTAACCCTGAATCCTACAGAGACAGGGCACAGGGAGATTGATGGTCTGGTTTGCCGACAACACCTGTTCTACTAGTAAGCTCCCAGTTACCTAGGCCTGCGTGGCAGAATACTGTATGACCGCCTGAGCCCAGCGCATTAAAGTCAAAGACAAACATTCAAGTCTCCAGTGACATGCTATTTTGTATAGGGCAACGGTGTGACCATAACCTCGGAGTCTGTCATTATTCCAACTGGGACTGGCTGGCTATTCTAGGGGTCAATAGGGGTCATGCAGTGGAGGAACTGTTGTCTGCTTAGAAGAAGTGTACATTGGAGCTATAATGTGTACAAATTTATTTTTTGCCGAGCTGCCCTTCTCACCCAGGTCTCCCTTGAGAAAGACATCTTCTGACCTCAATGGCACTTCCTATTTAAATACAGGTTAAATAAATACATAAAATGTGTAGGAGTGTCTTGTCTTTTTTTTACTTTTAGGGGGTAGATCAGCTTTAATATTGCACACAGATTGTGTCTTGTATCAATGTAAATTGTCTGCATCATTTCCAATCCTCCATATATCTTTTTTGGAAATATATACACTAAACTAAAATATAAACACAACATGTATAACGTTGGTCCCATGTTTCATGAGCAAAAAAAAAGAAATCTAAAAAATGTTATGCACACATTTGTTTGAATCCCTGTTAGTGAGAATTTATCCTTTAACAAGATCATCCATCCACCTCACACGTGTCATATAAAGCTGATTAAACAGCATGATCATTACACAGGTGCACCTTGTGCTGGGGGCAATAAAAGGCCACTCTAAAAAGTGTATTTTTGTCACACAACACAATTGTCACACCCTGATCTATTTCATCTGTCTTTGTGCTCGTTTCTACCCCCCTCCAGGTGTCACCCATCTTCCCCATTATCCCCAGTGTATTTATACCTGTGTTCTCTGTCTGTTGCCAGTTAGTTTTGTTCGTTGAGCTTATCAGCGTTTTCCCCCTCCAGTCATTTTCTAGCTCCTGTTTTCTACTTTGCCCGGTTTTGAACCTCTTTGCCTTATATTGACCTGTCGTTTTACCTGCCACCTGTTCTGGTAATTAACTTTTGCTACTTTGATACTGTCTGTATCTGGGTTTTCTTCTGAAATGTGACAGTACAAACTGGCATTGGCTGACCCAGCAGACTAAGACCAGCTCCACAATGATGTCTCCCTGCAAGGAGACACCATTGGAAGACACAAGGAGTTACTTCATTGTCTTATGGAGGGACTCCATACCCTGGCAGAACAACATGACTAGGTGTTCGATATGTTGCTGGAGTAATACTGCAGATTCCCCACTGGGCAGCGGGTCACACCCATGTCCCCAGTGTTCCGAGAACGGAGCGCTACGCTGGAGAATCCAGAACCTGCCAGGCTTTTCTCTCCCAATGCTCCCTCATTTTCGAGCTGCAGCCTATTTCTTTCCCCTTGGACTGCTCGAGGATAGCGTACATCATAACGCTGATGTCCGGGAGAGCACTCGGCTGGGCCATGGCGGTGTGGGAGCAACAGTCTGCCATCTGCCTCAGTCTGGAGGAGTTTGTGGAAGAAGTTCGGAAGGTGTTTGATTCTCCATTGTCCAGGAGAGAGGCTGCTCATAAGCTGCTCCAGCTACGTCAAGACTCCCGTATTGTGGCAGACTAAGCAGTGGATTTTTGTACGTTGGCAGCTGAGAGTCCCTGGAACCCGGAAGCATGTTCCTGCACAGAGTATCGGAGGATGTAAAGGACGGGCTTGCAACTCAGGAAATACAGACAGATCTCGACTCTCTCATCGCCTTGACCATTCGGATCGATGAGCTACTATGGGTACGAAGGAAGGAGAGAAGTTTTGATTTCACTCGCCCAAGTTTCCCTCTGCCAAAGAGACGGCCCAGCTCATGGTGCAGCACGTCTTCTGGATCCATGGACTCCCAGTGGACATGGTCTCCGACCGGGGTCCTCCGTTCTCATCCCGGTTCTGGAAGGCGTTCTGCACACTCATTGGGTCATCGGCCAGCCTGTCCTCCGGGTTCCACCCCCAGTCCAACTGCCAGTCGGAAAGAGCCAACCATGACCTGGAGACGACTCTTCGCTGCCTGGTCTCCACCAACCCCACCACCTGGAGCCAGCAACTAGTATGGGTTGAATATACCCGCAACACCCTTCCTTGCTTGCTTTGCCACTGGTCTCTCGCCCTTTGAGTGTTCCTTGGGTTATCAGCCCCCACTCTTTCCGGAGCAAGAGGGAGAGGTCGGCATACCCTCGGCCCAGATGTTTGTCCGCTACTGTCGTAGTTCCTGGAAGAGAGCACGGTTGTCTCTTCTCAAGGCCACCTCCAGGTATTGACGACAACTGGACCGCCACCGGACCCCGGCTCCCCGGTATTGTCTCGGGTAGAGGGTATGGCTGTCCACATGAGATCTGCCCCTCCGAGTGGAGGCCCACAAACTTTCTCCCTGGTTTATCGGCCCTTTCCCCATCTCCAAGATACTTAACCCCTCTACTGTTCGTCTTCTGTTGCCTTGCACCCTCCTTATATATCCCACTTTTCATGTGTTTCCAGTTTTGACCATCTCTGCCTGCCATTGATCTGTCGTTTTGCTTGCCCCCTGTTCTAGTAATAAACTTTTGTTACTTCAACACTGTCTGCATCTGAGTCTTCTCCTGAAATGTGATAACAATGCCAAACATGTCTCAAGTTTGAATGAGCATGCAATTGACATGCTGACTACAGGAATGTCCACCAGTGCTGTTGCCAGAGAATTTAATGTTAATTTCTCTACCATAATATGCCCCCAACGTTGTTTTAGAGATTTTTGGCAATACTGTACTGTACATCCAATCGGCCTCACAGCTGCAGAACACGTGTAAGTAACCACGCCAGCCCAGGACATCCAGCTTTTTCACCTTAGGGATCATCTGGGACCAGCCACCTGGGCAGCTGATGAAACTGTGGATTTACACAACCGAATCATTTTTACACAAACAGAAACCATCTCAGGGAAGCTTATCTGTGCGCTTGTCATCCTCACCAGGGTCTTGGCCTGACTGCAGTTTGACGTCATAACCGACTTGAGTGGGGAACTGCTCACCTTAGATGGCCACCAGCACGCTGGAGAAGTGTGCTATTTCAAGGATGAATTCTGGTTTCAATTGTAACAGGCAGATGGCAGACAGAGTGTATGGCGTCACGTGGGCAAGTGGTTTGCTGATCTCAACCTTTTGAACAGATTGCCCCATGGTGATGGTGGGGTTATGGTATCGGCAGGCATAAGCTACGGACAACGAACACAATTGCATTTTATCAATGGCAATTTGAATGCAGAGATACCGTGACGAGATCCCGAGGCCCATTGTCGTGCCATTAATCCGGAGAGGCAAATTGTGGTCACAACAGATACTGACTGGTATTCTGATCCACTCCCTACTTTTTTAAAGGTATATTTTAAAGGTATCCATATATGAACTGTAACTCAGTAAAATCTTAGAAATTGTTGCATGTTTTGTTAACATTTTTGTTTAGTGTTGTCACGCCCTGACCGTAGAGATCTTTTTATTCTCTGTTTGGTTGGTCAGGGTGTGACTCTCTATGTTCTTTGTTTCTATGTTTTGGCCGGGTATGGTTCTCAATCAGGGACAGCTGTCTATCGTTGTCTCTGATTGGGAGTCATACTTAGACAGCCTTTAGCCTAAGTAAGCTTCAAGGTCGTTTCCTTGTTCTTTGTTTTGTTGGCGACATTTATCAAATAAAGAAATGTACGCTCACCATGCTGCAGCTTGGTCCGGTCATTTCCACGACGACAGGATCGTGACAGAACTACCCACCACAAGCGGACCAAGCAGCGTGGCCAGGAGGGGCAGACAGAGTGGAGGACATCATGGACCTGGGAGGAGGTGATGTCAGGACACGAGAGCCTGCCGTGGAAGCAGGCAGAGGCAGCGAGGAAGGCGGAAGCAGAGAGAAAAGGGGACCAGCGTTACACAGGGTCAAGGCTGGCAAGGAAGATCTTTTGGGGGGGCACATGGGGAGGTTGGCGGAGCTAACTCCCCGTACTCACGATAAGGAGCGTGGTACTGGTCAGGCACCGTGTTATGCGGTAAAGCATACGGTGTCTCCAGTGTGCGTGCACAGCCCAGGGCGCTCGGAGCCAGTTCTCCGGAAGTGCCACGCTAGAGTGGGCATCCAGCCAGGGCAGATTGTGCCAGCTCAGCGCTCTTGGTATCCGGTGCACCGTTTCGGCCCAGGGTATCCTGCGCCCCGGGGGGGGGGGTACTGTCACGCCCTGACCTTAGAGATCCTTTTTATTCTCTATGTTTGGTTGGTCAGGGTGTGACTCTGGTGTTCTCTGTTTCCATGTTTTGGCCGGGTATGGTTCTCAATCAGGGACAGCTGTCTATCGTCGTCTCTGATTGGGAATCATACTTAGGCATCCTTTTTTCCTTTTGTATGGGTGGGTAGTTGTCTTTGTTAGGGTCATTATAGCCTAAGTAAACTTCACGGTCGTTTCCTTTTTCTTTGTTTTGTTAGCGACATTTATCAAATTAAGAAATGTACGCTCACCATGCTGCACCTTGGTCCGGTCATTTCCACTACGACAGCGATCGTGCCAAGTGTATATATAATTTTAACCATTTATTTAGCCTGGAAAGTCAGTTAACCTTTTTGGGATAAGGGGCAGCATTTTCACTTTTGGATGAATAGCGTGCCCAGAGTGAACTGCCTCCTACTCAGTCCCAGATGCTAATATATGCATATTAAGTTTCTAAAACGGTTTGAATGATGTCTGTGAGTATAACAGAACTCATATGGCAGGTGAAAACCTGAGAAATATCGAACCAGGAAGTGGGACATCTGAGGGTTTGTAGTTTAGTTAAATAAAGGTTAAAATAAAAAATAGGCCGACCCCTTACCAGACACTGCTGTTCTATCCTGCCGATATGGAGTTTAACCAGCCAGCTGTATTTAATGTTGTCGTTCAGCCACGACTCTGTGAAGCATAAGATATTACATTTTTTAATGTCCTGTTGGTAGTTTAATCTTCCTCGTAGGTCGTCATTTTTATTTTCCAATGACTGCATGTAGCTAGTAGAACAGAAGGCAATGGGGGTATATTCGATAACCTACGAATTCTCAGAAAGCAGCCCGACCTCCATCCTCTTTCTCTCCATCTTCTCTTCACAAAATTGACTGGGAATTGCGCCTGTTGTCTAGAAAGCAGTATGTCCTTCAAGTCGTGCTCTTCGAACTCGTTAAAGGAAAAAAAACTTTTGCCAGATCTTGGTGAGTAATCGCTGTTCGGATGTCCAGAAGATATTTTCGGCCATAAGAGATGGTAGCAGCAATAATAAGTTACAAACAGCTCAAAAAAACACATTCAGTTAGGAGCACGTAAAACGTCAGCCATCTTTCCAACGCCATGATACCTGGAGGTGTGTTGAGTCATTGTCCTGTTGAAAAACAAACGATAGTCCCACTATAGTGCAAAGCAGATGGGATGGTGTATCGCTGCAGAATGCTGTGGTAGACATGCTGGATAAGTGTGCCTTGAATTCTAAATAAACCACTGACGGTGTCACCATCAAAGCACCCCCACACCATCATACCTCTTCCTCCATGCTTCACGGTGGGAACCACACATGCAGAGATCATCCACTCACCTACTCTACGTCTCACAAAGACACAGCAGTTGGAAACAAAAATCTCACATTTGGACAAAGGACAGATTTCCACCGGTCTAATGTCCATTGCTTGGGTTTCTTGGCCAAAGCAAGTCTCATCTTCTTATTGGTGTGCTTTGGTAGTGGTTTCTTTGCAGCAATTCGACCATGAAGGCCTGATTCACGCAGTCTCCTCTGAACAGTTGATGTTGAAATGTGTCTGTTACTTGAACTCTGTGAGGCATTTATTTAGGCTGCGATTTCTGAGGCTGATAACTCTAATGAACATTTCCTCTGTAGCAGAAGTAACTCTGGGTCTTCCTTTCCTGTGGCGGTCCTCATGCGAGCCAGTTTCATCATAGCACTTGATGGTTTTTGCGACTGCACTTGAAGAAACTTTCAAAGTTCTTGAAATGTTTCATATTGACTGACCTTCATGTCTTAACATAATTATGAACTGTCGTTTCTCTTTGCTTATTTGAGCTGTTCTTGCCGTAATTTGGACTTGGTCTTTTACCAAAATAGGCTATCATCTTGTCACAACACAACTGATTGGCTCAAATGCATTAAGAAGGAAATAAATTCCACAAATTAGTTCAACATTTGAAGTCAATGCGCAAAGTGTATTTTATAGTATTAAGAATAGAGGTCAACCAATTAATCGGCATTAGGGCCGATTAGGTTAACAAAAAAAGTGGTTTGTTCCCTTTTCCATGATGGCAGCCTCCCGAAATAGAAAGAAGCCTTCTTCAAATTCTCATCTAACCAACCCTGTATAGTTTCCGTGTGGTCTTTGTATAATGTACGTTTAAACAATGCATACAACCCAAACATTTTAATTATGAGTGATTGACAAAAAAAGTGTTGTTACACTTACCGCATTGGCGACCCACTTCAATCAAAATGAAACACTTAAAAATGTAGCTGGCTATCTTCTACAAGTTGTCCTGTACCTGTGATATACAAATTATTCCCAGATTCCATGTGGTTTTAGAGCTGTGCTAGTTTTACCAGGACTTTCCACTTGATTTCCTCCCTCTTGTTCTATTGATTTCAATGTGATATCGATATGCGTAATTGACAAAACAGTAACCAGGTTTCCATCCAATATTTTTATGCGAGTTAAGCACGTCAGATAAAAAAATGTATGACCTGGCCTGATGGAAACAGCAAATTTGTCAGTAAACTTTCCAAATGTAGACAAAACCAAAATACGCTAGACAAGGTGGGATCTTTTTGTGTTGATAAAATGTATTACGCAAGAAATGGCGGTAGAAGAGCCATTATGCGTAAATATTTCTATAATGTGAGGTTCTGTGTTATGTCCACTTCAAAGTCAGAATTTTATTGGTAAACTACACGGTAATGTAAAAGTTGTTTTTTTGTGATCCAATACATAATATAGTACACTTAACATAACTTGGCTGTATCCAGAGAGGTTAGAAAAATTATCTAGATCCTCTATGAGGCTGTGGAGGGATCCAAATGGTGGACTTAAAAGAACATGGATCATCAACGTACAATGACACCTTTGTTTTTAGGCCATGTATTTCTAATCCCTTAATATTATTGTTGGATCTAATTTTAACAGCTAACATTTAACAGCTAACAGTTGAAAAATAAATCCAATATGGATGGTTAAGAGATAGATGGAAGGGGTTGAATGTAAAACATACAGGGCCTGTAAAATGTATATAAGTTCAGAACTTTTGTGAAATAGCAGTTAAAAATATCAAACTGGATGGACATCAGAAATAGAGGAAGGCCAGGAATAAAAACAAACAAAACATAACCATAATGTGTATAGCTGGAAGTAGGAGCCTAAGTGTTATTGTTTATTACTTTATTCCAATTGGGGGAGTGGTGGTAGGGTTTGCGGGGAATAATAAGGAAAGGTATATTTTTAAAGAAGTGTACATGTGTATGTATATATGTACAGTTGAAGTTGGACGTTTACATACACTTAGGTTGGAGTCATTAAAACTCATTTTTCAACCACTCCTCAAATTTCTTGTTAATAAACTATAGTTTTGGCAAGTCGGTTAGGACATCTACTTTGTGCATGACACAATCATTTTTCCAACAATGGTTTACAGTCAGATTATTTCACTTATAATTCACTGTATCACAATTCCAGTGGGTCAGAAGTTTACATACACTAAGTTGACTGTGCCTTTAAACAACTTGGTAAATTCCAGAAATTATGTAATGACTTTAGAAGCTTCTGATAGGCTAATTGACATAATTTGAGTCAATTGGAGGTGTACCTGTGGATGTATTTCAAAGCCTACCTTCAAACTCAGTGCCTCTTTGCTTGACATCATGGGAAAATCAAAAGAAATCAACCAAAAATATTGTAGACCTCCACAAGTCTGGTTCATCCTTGGGAGCAATTTCCAAATGCCTGAAGGTACCACGTTCATCTGTACAAAAAATAGTATGCAAGTATAAACACCATGGGACCCCGGAGCCATCATACCGCTCAGGAAGGAGATGCGTTCTGTCTCCTAGAACGTACTTTGGTGCGAAAAGTGCACATCAATACCAGAACAACAGAAAAGGACCTTGTGAAGATGCTGGAGGAAACGGTAAAACGAGTCCTATATCGACATAACCTGAAAGGCCGCTCAGCAAGGCAGAAGCCACTGCTCCATAACCGCCATAAAATAAGCCAGACTACGGTTTGCAACTGCACATGGGGACCAAGATTGTACTTTTTGGAGAAATGTCCTCTGGTCTGATGAAACAAAAATAGAACTGTTTGGCCATAATGACCATCGTTATGTTTGGATGAAAAAGGGCTTGCAAGCCGAAGAACACCATCCCGACCATGAAGCACGGGGTGGCAGCATCATGTTGTGGGGGTTCTTTGCTACAGGAGGGACTGGTGCACTGAAACAAAAATAGATGGCATCATGAGGTAGGAAAATTATGTGGATATATTGACATCAGTCAGGAAGTTAAAGCTTGGTCACAAATGGGTCTTCCAAATGGACAATGACCCCAAACATACTTCCAAAGTTGTGGCAAAATTGCTTCAAAGTCAAGGTATTGGAGTGGCCATCACAAAGCCCTTACCTCAATCCCATAGAACATTTGTGGGTAGAACTGAAAAAGCGTGTGCGAGCAAGGAGGCCTAGAAACCTGACTCAGTTACACCAGCTGTTAGGAGGAATGGGCCAAAATTCACCCAATTTATTGTGGGAAGCTTGTGGGAGGCTACCCATAACGTTTGACCCAAGTTAAACAATTTAAAGGCAATGCTACCAAATACTAATTGAGTATATGTAAACTTCTTCAAGTGGTGATCCTAACTGACCTACGACAGGGAATTTTTACTAGGATTAAATACACATAAATTTGAAGTCGGAAGTTTACATACACCTTAGCCAAATACATTTAAAACTCAGTTTTTCACAATTCCTGACATTTAATCCTAGTAAAAATTCCCTATTTTAGGTCAGTTAGGATCACCACTTTATTTTAAGAATGTGAAATGTCAGAATAATAGTAGAGAGAACTATTTATTTCAGCTTATATTTTTGTAGTTCTGTTTCACCAGACCAGAGGACATTTCTCCAAAAAGTACGATCTTTGTCCCCATGTGCAGTTGCAAACCGTAGCCTGGCTTGTTATGACGGTTTTGGAGCAGTGGCTTCTTCCTTGCTGAGCGGCCTTTCAGGTTATGTCGATATAGGACTTGTTTAACTGTGGATATAGATACTTTTGTACCGGTTTCCACCAACATCTTCACAATGTCCTTTGCTGGTGTTCTGGGATTGATGTGCACTTTTTGCACCAAAGTACGTTAATCTCTAGGAGACAGAACACGTCTCCTTCTTGAGCGGTATGACGGCTGCGTGGTCCCATGGTGTTCATACATGCATACTATTGTTGGTATGTGGTACCTTCAGGCATTTAGAAAATTGCTCCCAAGGATGAACCAGACTTCTGGAGGTCTACAAAAAAATTCCTGAGGTCTTGGCTGATTTCTTTCGATTTTCCCTTGATGTCAAGCAAAGAGGCACCGAGTTTGAAGGTAGGCCTTGAAATACATCCACAGGTACACCTCCAATTGACTCAAATTATGTCAATTAGCCTAACAGAAGCTTCTAAAGCCATGACATAATTTTCGGACATTTTCCAAGCTGTTTAAAGGCACAGTCAACTTAGTGTATTTAAACTTCTGACCCACTGGAATTGTGATTAAGTGAAATAATCTGACTGTAAACAGGACTAAATGTCAAATTGTGAATAACTGAGTTTACATATATTTGACTAAGGTGTATGTAAACTTCCGACTTCAACTGTATACATATGTGATTCTTCCATTCGCCCCCCCCCCCCCCCCCAATTTACTATTTCCTGAACGGCATTGTTGGTCAAGGGCTTGTAAAGTAAGCATTTCATGGTAAGGACTACAGTCATGGCCAAAAGTTTTGAAAATGACAAATATTAATTTCCACAAAGTTTCTTGCTTCAGTGTCTTTAGATATTTTGGTCAGATGTTACTATGGAATACTGAAGTATAATTACAAGCATTTCATACGTGGCAAAGGCTGTTATTGACAATTACATGAAGTTGATGCAAAGAGTCAATATTTGCAGTGTTGACACTTCTTTTTCAAGACCTCTGCAATCCACCCTGGCATGCTGTCAATTCACTTCTGGGCCACATCCTGACTGATGGCAGCCTATTTATTCTTGCATAAACGATGCTTGGAGTTCGTCAGAATTTGTGGGTTTTTGTTTGTCCACCCGCCTCTTGAGGATTGACCACAAATTCTCAATGCGATTAAGGTCTGGGGTAGTTTCCTGGCCATGGACCTAAAATATCTATGTTTTGTTCCCCGAGCCACTTAGTTGTCACTTTTGCCTTATGGCAAGGTGCTCCATCATGCTGGAAAGGGCATTGTTCGTCACCAAACTGTTCCTGGGTGGTTGGGAGAAGTTGCTCTCGGTGGATGTGTTGGTACCATTCTTTATTCGTGGCTGTGTTCTTAGGAAAAATTGTGAGTGAGCCCACTCCCTTGGCTGAGAATCAACCCCACACATTAATGGTCTCAGGATGCTTTACTGTTGGCATGACACGGGACTGATGGTAGAGCTCACCTTGTCTTCTCCGGACAAGCTTTTTTCCGGATGCCCCAAACAATCGGAAAGGGGATTCATCAGAGAAAATGACTTCACCCCAGTCCTCAGCAGTCCAATCCCTGTACCTTTTGCAGAATATCAGTCTGGCTTCTTTGCTGCCCTTCTTGACACCAGGCCATCCTCCAAGTGTCTTCGCCTCACTGTGCATGCAGACGCACTCACACCTGCCTGCTGCCAATCCTGAGCAAGCTCTGTGTTGGCGGTGCTCCAATCCCGCTGCTGAATCAACATTAGAAGACGGTCCTGGCGCTTGCTGGACTTTCTTGGGTGTCCTGAAGCCTTCTTCACAACAGTTGAACCGCTCTCCTTGAAGTTCTTGATGATCTGATAAATGGTTGATTTAAATGCAATCTTACTGGCAGCATAATCCTTGCCTGTGAAGCCCTTTTTGTGCAAAGCAATGATGACGGCATCTGTTTCCTTGCAGTTAACCATGATTGACAGAGGAAGAACAATGAATCCAAGCACCACCCTCCTTTTGAAGCTTCCAGCCTGTTATTCAAACTCAATCAGCATGACAGAGTGATCTCCAGCCTTGTCCTCATCAACACTCACACCTGTGTTAACGAGAGAATCACTGACATGTCAGCTGGTCATCTTGTGGCAGGGCTGAAATGCAGTGGGAATGTTTTTGGGGATTCAGTTCATTTGCATGGCAAAGAGGGACTTTGCAATTAATCTGATCACTCTTCATAACATTCTGGAGTATATGCAAATTGCCATCATACAAACTGAGGCAGCAGACTTTGTGAAAATTAATATTTGTGTCATTCTCAAAACCGTTGGCGACGACTGTACACCGGTTGTATTCAGCGCATGTGACAAATACAATTTGATTTGACATGGGTTGTATTAGTTACTGGTTATTTCAGCCCTCAGGAAGTTTGTAAAGTGAGGAGGAAATTCTGTCCCATAAACTACATAGCTACAGTACATTTGGTATCAGATATCAAAGAATTGCCATGTATATTTGTGTGGGGTAAATTAAATGTAATTGTAGTGAAAGCTTATTTATTCAACCTTATTTTCAGTAGTCTTAACTGCAGACATTTGTATTTTATCATTTAATTATAAGAATACATTCTATGTAAAATGCAAATAAATACTTTTTAAACATTCGACTGGTTGTTACTTTGTCTATTGCTCAAAAAAAAACTGACTTATACTACTTGGGTGCATTGACTTTTACGTAAACTTCCATAATAGTGTTAAGTTGATAATCTAGAAATGACAGTACAACAGGCATGTTAGCCGTCTGTTTATTGACCAGTGGGTCGTTAATTCTCTGGCACGCTTTTTCTCTCCCTTTCATTTAAATACCATCACATTTTAAGCCTGATCTCTGTCCAACACTCCCAAATGTGGGCCTCCATCTCTCCATAGGGCATTGACTTTCTATTACTGTCCCTTACGCCAACTGCCACCTTCTGGCGAGAAATAACAAATCAAGTATCAAAAGTGCATTATTGCAATACTGTCCCGCTGAAAATGCAAAATGCTTTAAATAGTATAAAACTGCAAAAAACAGTGCATACAGCAACAACAAAAAAAAATACTTATGAAACTGTACCCCCCCCTCCCTTTGGTCTCAAACGTCAGGAAGCGAACCCAATCCCCCCCACCCGTCCCGTTTAGAAAAGTTGAATATTCACATTTTTAATCCCAATAAAAATGTTTTTTTTAAAAGAGTGCACTGTATGCAAAGACACCGCTATCTGCATAATAAACCTATCCGTTCTGTGCAGCAGTGACCTGCATTCCCCCGAAGTCCTCATCTTCTTCCAGGCTTCGTTTCAGGCTGCCTGAGAAGTACAGACATTCACAGGGTCAAACATCCAGAAATAAAGAAAGGGAAAGATAGCAGTGACTGGTGGTGAACTTAAAAGGGATACTTCGGTACAATATGCTACCTTACATTTTTTTCAAACTGCACGCAGAGCCATAAAAATGGTATCTGTGAGTTTGTCTGAATCTGGGTAAGTAGGAAATTACCGAAGTATCCCTTTAATAAACTTTGTGTAAACACCTGAATTTCATGGGAAAGAATCGCTTATCTTTGGGCACTTATGAGAGCATCAATTCTGCTCAGTTGCTGATCAACTTCTTTCAATGCATATTGCAATACAGGGATAAAAGTTGAGCCTACATGTCAACTGCATAAACCACATGATTGGCGGTCATGCCGTTTTGATTTAAGTCGCTTCAAGTCTCTGCAGTTGCTCCTCATCCACTGCACCCTGCAGCTATTGTGGAAAGCACAATTGTCCCCCAATCATTAATTAGGGTGTTTAGCTTGACCTACATGAACCTGAATAAGAATAATTTGCCACGATTTATAAGCTCCATATACTCTACTGGCAGACCGCGGTCGGACTTCAACCCGATATCATATAAACTCATAAGGCATGGAAAATGTGTAGAATTGCGGGAAATTAGCTTTAAAATGAATAATTCTATCTCCGCCAACAGGGCTGTGAACAGTTTGGGTCGCATGGGTTTCGAGTTGGGGGTTTGCCACCTAGGAAAGGTGTGTGACCGGAACGTCTCAAACAGTACTTGAGTACCCCTGCTATAGTGGATCCAAACAAATGTGATATTTGAGAGACCTCTTACCACAATATGATATTTAGTTTGAGAGTGTTCTTAATGTGTTGTTGGACGATATAGGGTGGTAGAATGTCACAATAAACTCTTCTCTAACTAAAACCTCTATTGAACAACGGTGGGTATTTTGACGCTGCCCTGTTGCTATGAGCTTTGCGGTTGGAAAACCACTAAATGTGTTGTCTGTACATAAGAACCTCCGCCGACTGCAATCGAGGACTTTCTAGGCTGTTGGTAAGTCATCTTAAAATGCACCCACGGTGACACAGACGTGTATGGTAAGCGTGGAATGAGCCCAGGTTCCTGTAACTGTAACACGAATGGAAGATGCACACACTGACCTGGCATTCCAGCATGCAGGGAGAACGATCTGCCCAGCTGTATTGGTGACATCATCTTGATGGTTAGTTTAGCTGAGTAGATCGCTTCATATTCCTGGAAAACACATCAAGAGATGGAGCGCTGCATTACAAACCATTCAGACAGAAATGTCTTGTATCAAGCAGACATCCATCTGACACATTTGTAAAGTTGAAAACCATTGAATATGCCTCATGTAATCTCAGTGATCAGAGCTGTTTGAAAGATTATGAGTTCACGACTTGATACACAGGACCCTACCTGTAATTGATGCACAAAGCCCACATTAGGGTTGATGCAGAATCTCCTCTCCTGAACGTGGCTGAAAGCATCCCTGTAGAAGAACCAGCACATTTCAGAAGGACATGTTACTAGATATTTGGTCACAATGCATCTGGACAGTGTCTCTGCAATAAATGAAACCCGCTTGGTTTGTTGAATGGTCTTACCTGTACTTTATGCCAAATGTCTCCATAAGGTATGCAATAACTAAGGCAGCGCTGAAAGGACAAGACAATAATTGTGATTTAGAGTAATACTTGTCTAACAGGAAGATCAAGCAAGATCAATACTCAAGCAGGCAAGAAGAGTATTTTCAAACACTAAGGATCTATTAAAAATCTAATCTATAACATGAGATGTGACAAACCTTCTTGATATCCCTGCGTTTCCATGAACTAGTACCTTTCCTATGTGAACAAGACAAGGACAGAGTCAAGATACACTACTGTTCAAAAGTTTGGGTCACTTATAAATCCCCTTGTTTTTGAAAGGCACATTGTTTGTCCATTAAAACATCAAATTGATCAGAAATAGTGAAGACATTGTTAATGTTGATATTGACTATTGTAGCTGGAAACAGCTGATTTATGGCATATCTACATAGGCATACAGAGGCCCAATATCAGCAACCATCACTTCTGTGTTCCAATGGCAAGTCCAAGTCCAAATCCAAGTTTATAATTTTAAAAGGCTAATGTTGATCATTAGAAAACCCCGTTGCAATTATGTTAGCACAGCTGAAAACTGTAGTTCTGATTAAAGGAGGAATAAAACTGGCCTTCTTTAGACTAGTTGAATATCTGGAGCATCAGCATTTGTGGGTTCGATTACAGGCTCAAAATGGCTAGAAACAAATAACTTTTCTGAAACTCATCAGTCTATTCTTGTTCTGAGAAATGAAGGCTATTCCATGCAAGAAATGGCCAAGAAACTGAAGATCTGGTACAACGCCGTGTACTACTCCCTTCCCAGAACAGCGCAAACTGTCCCTAACCAGAATAGAAAGTGGAGTGGGAGTCCCCAATGCACAATTGAGCAAGAGGACAAGTACATTAGAGCGCCTAGTTTGAGAAACAGATGCCTCACAAGTCCTAAAACTGGCAGCTTCGTTAAATAGTACCTGCAAAACACCAGTCTCAACATCAACAATGAAGAGGCGACTCGGGATGCTGAACTTCTAGGCAGAGTTGCAAAGAAAAAGCCATATCTCAGACTGGTCAATAAAAAGAAGAGGTGGGCAAAACACAGACACTGGACAGAGGAACTCTGCCTACACGGCCAGCATCCCAGATTCGCCTCTTCACTGTTGACGTTGAGACGGGTACTTATTTAATGAAGTTGCCAGTTGAGGACTTGTGAGGCGTCTATTTCTCAAACTAGACACTAATGTACTTGTCCTCTTGCTCAGTTGTGCACCGGGGCCTCCCACTCCTCTTTCTATTGTAGTTAGAACCAGTTTGCGCTGTTCTGTGAAGGGAGTAGTACACAGTGTTGTACCAGATCTTCAGTTTCTTGGCAATTTCTCGCATTGAACAGCCTTCAAACAGGCAACATGGTTTTCTAATGATCAATTTGCCTTTTAAAATGATAAACTTGGATTAGCTAACACAACGTGCCATTAGAACACAGGAGTGATGGTTGCTGATAATGGGCCTCTGTAGATACTCCATAAAAAAATAAACCGTTTCCAGCTACACTAGTTATTTACAACACTAACAATGCCTACCTTGTATTTCTGATAAATGTGAAGGTATTTTAAACGGACAAAAAAAGTTGCTTTTCTTTCAAAAACAAGGACATTTCTAAGTGACCCCAAACTTTTGAACAGTAGTGTATATTGTAAAGAGTATGTAACATTGAAGTATGTAACATTGAAGTAAAAGTACCCGCACACTGTTGTACGCACAGTTTATTGCAACTAAATTCTAAAGACAAGATACTATTCAATTAAAGAAATGTTTATTACCTCCACTGGCTAAACAGTCATCAATAAATTCTTTAATCTGTGGAGAGAGGAAAATATATACATTTTAACATGACAGGGAAAATCAAATCAAATTGTAGTCACAATTTTGTCCGAATACGGACAAAAATGCTTACTTATAAGCCCATAACAAAAAAATTAACTGCATTGTTGGTTAAGTAAAAAAAAAGAAAAATAACTAACAAATAATTAAAGAGCAGTGGTAAAATAACAATAGCGAGGCTATATACAGGGGTACAGGTACAGAGTCAATGTGCGGGGGCACCGATTAGTCAAGGTAATTGAGGTAATATGTACATGTCAGTAGTTAAAGTGACAATGCATAGATAATAAATAGTAGTAGCAGTGTAGGTGGGCAATGCAAATAGTCTGGGTAGCCATTTGATCAGCTGTTCAGGAGTCATGGGTTGGGGGAAGAAGCCTTTTGGACGTAGACTTGGCACTCCGGTACCGCTTGCCATGCGGTAGCAAAGAGAACAGTCTATGACTAGGGTGGCTGGTTCTGACAATTTTCAGGGCCTTCCTCGGACACCGCCTGGTATAGAGGCCGAGCAGGACATACCTGGCAGTGATGCAACCAGTCTTAATGGTGCAGCTGTAGAACATTGAGGATCTGAGGACCCATGCCACATATTTTCAGTCTCCCGAGCAGGAATAGGCTTCGTCGTGCCCTCGATTGTCTTGGTGTGTTTGGACCATGATGGTTTGTTGGTGTACTGGACACCAAGGAACTTGACGCTCTCAACCTGCACCACTTCAGCACCGTCGATGAGAATGGGGGCATGCCCGGTCCTCTTTTTCCTGTAGTCCACAATTATCTGCTTTGTCTTGATCACGTTGAGGGAGAGGTTGTTGTCCTGGCACCACACGACCAGGTCTCTGACCTCCTCCCTATAGGCTGTCTCATTGTTGTCGGTGATCAGGCCTACTACAGTTGTGTCATCGGCAAACTTAATGATGGTGTTGGAGTTGTGCCTGGCCATGCAGTCATGAGTGAACAGGGAGTACAGGAGGAGAATGAGCACGCACCCCTGAGGGGCCCCCATGTTGAGGATCAGCGTGGCAAATGTGTTGTTACCTACCCTTACCACCCAGGGGTGGCCCGTCATGATCCAGTTGCAGAGGGAGGTGTTTAGTCCCAGGGTCCTTAGCTTAGTGATGAGCATTGAAGGCACTATGGTGTGGAACGCTGAGCTGTAGTCAATGAATAGCATTCTCACAGGTGTTCCTTTTGTCCATGTGGGAAAGGGCAGTGTGGAGCGCAATAGAGATTACATAATTTATGGATCTGTTGGGGCGGTATGCAAATTGGAGTGGGTCTAGGGCTTCTGGGATAATGGGGTCTATGTGAGCGATGACTGACCTTTCAAAGCACTTCATGGTTACAGACGTGAGTGCTATGGGTCGGTAGTCATTTAGGCAGTTTTACCTTAGTGTTCTTGGGCACAGGGACTATGGTGGTCTGCTTGAAAAAAGTTGGTATTACAGACAGGGAGAGTTAAAAAATGTCAATGAAGACCCTTGCCAGGTGGTCAGCGCATGCTCGGAGTACACATCCTGGTAATCCATCAGTAAGATTCGATCTTATTCCAGTATTGACGCTTTGCCTGTTTGATGGTTCTTCTGAGGGCATTGTGGGATTTCTTATAAGCTTCCCGGGTTAGAGTCCCACTCGTTGAAAGCGGCAGCTCTACCCAATAGCTCAGTGCGGATGTTGCTTGTAATCCATGGCTTCTGGTTGGGGTATGTACAGTTGAAGTCGGAAGTTTACATATACCTTAGCCAAATACATTTAAACTCAGTTTTTCACAATTGCTGACATTTAATCCTAGTAAAAAATCTATTTTAGGTCAGTTAGGATCACTTAATTTTAAGAATGTGTAATGTCAGAATAATAGTGGAGAGAATTATTTATTTCCGCTTTTATTTCTTTCATCACTTTCCCAGTGGGTCAGAAGTTTACATACTCAATTAGTATTTAGTAGCATTGCCTTTAAATTGTTTAACTTGGGTCAAACTTTTTGGGTAGCCTTCAACAAGCTTCCCACAATAAGTTGGGTGAATTTTGGCCCATTCCTCCTGACAGAGCTGGTGTAAAATGAGTCAGTTTTCTAGGCCTCCTTGCTCACACACGCTTTTTCAGTTCTGCACACAAATTTTCTATAGGCTTGTGGTCAGGGCTTTGTGATGGCCACTCCAATACCTTGACTTTGTTGTTCTTAAGCCATTTTTCCGCAACTTTGGAAGTATGCTTGGGGTCATTGTCCAGTTGGAAGACCCATTTACGACCAAGCTTTAACTTCCTAACTGATGTCTTGAGCTGTTGCTTCAATATATCCACATAATTTTACTTCCTCATGATAACATCTATTTTGTGACGTACACCAGTCCCTTCTGCAGAAGGCACCCCCACAACATGATGCAGGACAAGTTTTACTGTGGATATAGATACTGGAGGAAACCGGTACAAAAGTATCTCCACAAGGTCCTTTGCTGTTGTTCTGGGATAGATTTGCACTTTTCGACACCAAAGTACATTCATCTCTAGGAGACAGAACATGTCCCCTTCCTGAGCGGTATGACGGCTGCGTGGTCTAAAGCAATTACATAATTTTCTGGAATTTTCCAAACTGTTTAAAGGCACAGTCAACTTATTGCATGTAAACTTCTGATCCACTGGAATTGTGATACAGTGAAGTATAAGTGAAATAATCTGTCTGTAAACAATTATTGGAAAAAATACTTGTGTCATGCACAAAGTAGACTTGCCAAAACTATAGTTTGCTAACAAGAAATTTGTGGAGTTTTTGAAAAACGAGTTTTAATGACTCCAACCTAAGTATATGTAAACTTCCGACTTCAATTGTACGTACAGTCCCTGTGGGGACGACGTCATCGATACACTTATTAATGAAGCCAGTTACTGATGTGGTGTACTCCTCAATGCCATCAGAAGAATCCCGGAACATATTCCAGTCTGTGCTAGCAAAACAGTCCTGTAGCTTAGCATCTGCTTCAGCTGACCACTTTTTTTATTGACCGACTGAAATACTATGTGACATTATCCACCACATGCTGAAACTCACCATAGGGAAATATCTAATTATGTTTTCCACAGGATTGTCAGCAATATCTAAAACGAGGTATCTGAAAACAGAAGAAAGCAGGCCACATTAATTAGCTGATAAATTAAGTGAGAGATGTCATTGGCTGAGTTATAAACACTACAAGTACCTGTTCTCAGTTTGTCGCTTACCTAAATTTATGTGGGAAGTTGGGCTTTATAAAATTGGCCTCGATATCTTGGCGGACACACACCATGTGCGTTATCCCCTGTCTTTCAAGGACAGAAAGCTAAAAGAGACCAAAAGAGTTGAGTTAACTTTGAGTTTCTACAATATGTTGTTATTTTTATAGTCCAGGGCACGATTTCCCAAAATCATCTCTCTAGGAGCTGATCCGTCATTAATATTGTGGAATAATTATAATTTCAAGGTAAGATTTGAATGGAGAAGGTTGATCAGAGAGCAGCCCTGCTTATCTTTCGATCCTATCAGTATCAACACATGCTCCAACGACACACATAGTTTGTTTTTCGGCGCGTTGTAGGATCATTAAAACACTTGTAAGCATAAGTTCCATCACTATCGGAAAACCGTGCTGAGGACCTTCAGTGTTTCGATGACCAACGTAGAGGGCCGGTGTGGGTTCTGGCTTTTCATCTAGCCAAGCAGAAACACACCTGCTTCTAGTAATCAACTAAACCCAGTCTATAGTCAAGATTTGACAGGTTGAATCAGGGGTGTAACCATTACGCCAATTCTGTTGCAAAACGTTGTCTATTGCAAATTAGCGTTACTTATGGGGGGAGTGGACTAAGACACTGCATCTCAGTGCAAGAGGCATCACTGCAGTACCTGGTTCGAATCTAGGCTGCATCACATCCGGCCATGATTGGGAGTCCCATAGGGCGGCGTACAATTGGCCCAGCATCGTCCGGGTTTGGCTGGGGTAGGCCGTCATTGTAAATAAGAATTTGTTCTGAACTGGCTTGTCTAGCTAAAAAAGGTTAAATAAAAATTACTTCGGTAGTTTCCTCTTAGTTTCATTCCGTTTGGTTCTTAAACAGTAAACAGTTTCTGCTTGACTAGTCTGGAACAAATGCCTGCACCCACACCTGCCCTCAGCAGATAAGAACAGCCACCCCAGCAGATTTACGGGATACCAAATTACCTTGCTTTTCATAGCAGCTGAGTAGGGACCTAAAAACAGGCCTGGTAGAATTTCCTAAAACAACAGATGAACAGGTTTTAGGTACATCATTATGAGATTACATGATTTAGCTACTATAGCTAATCACTCAGCAGCAGTCACTTTTGGTGCCCCTTACAATAATTCAATTTTGGGGACAAAAGGGCAACAAGCAAACGGTACCTGCATCTCTCTTCTCATTGGATACGCCCAGTCCTGTGGAATAGATAAGAAAATCAATGGAATATGTTAACTGACTGGTTAGCTAGTTCTCTAGCCGGTCAGTAGTCATCGGCCACAAGATACCCCTACCTGGATGTGTTATTGTAGCGAGCATAAGCTACACTTGCCAATGGGACAGCCAGCTGAACTCTTTCGACTGGCGATATGTGGTTAGCTAGTTAGCAAACTAGCAAACAAACATTTGAAAAATGCTTCATACATGATTACATTTAGCTAAAAGTCCAATTTAGCGAGTGCGATTACATGTTATTAGAGTAATTTGTTCATGTTACGGGCTGTTTTTGAGTATGCTCGCAAGTTAGCTAAATTGTTCATGATTTGCTATTTGCGTTAGCTTGCATGCTAGCGCTTACCAATAGGTCATCCTTTGACGCAGGAAGGGACGGGAACTGAAGTTTATTATCCTCGTCCATGTTGCAGTGACCTCAGGCGGACGTGGCCTAGGCCTGTCGCACGGTTTTCGTGGTTTGCTAAGTGTATAATTGCAGGAGTTTGTTTTGAGGTTGCGTATTCATGTCCGCCATGCTGCTCCCTCGGAGGAGTCACGTGACCGAAGTTACGTAGATGTCGTTCGTCATTAGTCCAAAGTCATAAACCACGCCTATTTCTACAATTTATCTTCTTAAAACATAAATTTAAATTAAGACTAAAACGGGTTGCTTTCATGGTAACTAGTGGAAACCATTCTTCTTCTCAGGTGATGTTTTAGGGCAAACGGTGTATTTCCGCACACTACTGGATGCTGGAAATTAAAAAAGCTTTGGTGCTGTCTGGTTCATTGGGACATCCTCCCACTGAATTTGAAATTTAAAAAAGTTAAGATTAGGGTCAGGGTTAGGATTATGGTTAAGGTTAGGGTAGGGATGTCCCAAGGATCCCGGATGACCAATAAAAAAAGGGATATCCAAAACGTAAAATGGAATTCACTAAAAACTAAATACAAAGCAAAAACGTAAAACCCTCAGTCCCTCAAAACACACTCAGAGCCCTACTCAGGCCTGTATGTCCATTCCATATTTTCCCTTTTACTTTGACCTGTCCTGTTATTAGGGCATGTTGTTTGTTAATAACATGTCAGCACTTTTTTTATTTGATGGGCGCCATTTAGTTTAGGCTATTTGATCAGAGAAACCTGCATGATGTAAAAACTATCTCTCATTACATTGTCATAGATTTTATCTACAGCCTGTAGGCTACAGAAAAGGCCACATACTCTTTCTACAGATATATACTATATCTGCTACATGATTTATGTTAGATTCTTTTTTTGAATGATGCGTCACTGCAACAGCGCCCCGGAGAGGCGATAAATATTTTGCGAAGTGGGCACTGCTTATCACAGGGTGGCATCAGTGCTCACCTAAAAAGCCCCTATGCCAGTGGTTGAGATCGTTTGTAATTGTTTTGGGGCAGAGTTATGTGAAGTTTTATGTGTTGTTGGAGGTGAGTCTTGATCAGCTGAGGTCAGAAAATTCTGACTCCATAAGGGCCTCCTAATCTACTTCTGCAGTTTATCGCCATAGCAATAAATGCCAAAATATCTACTTCCTTCATAACAATGGAGCCAGAGAAGGCAGACGTTTTACGTGCCCCCAACCAATTGTATTTTTTTTTGTTTATTTGCGTTGTTTGTAACTTATTGTTTTACTTATTTTGTACATAATGTTGCCGCTACAGTCTCTTATGACCGAAAATAACTTCTGGATATCAGGACCGTTATTACTCACCACGGACTGGCAGAATCCTTTTTTCTATTCATGAGTCTGATGAGCACGACATGAACGATATACTGCTTTCTCGGGAACATCCCCGTGATTTGCGTGAAGAGGAGGTGGAGAAAAAGGGTCCAGAGGGCGGGCTGCCTTCTGATAATTCGTAGGCGATCGAATAAACCCCCACTTCCTTCCATTCTGCGAGCAACCATGCAATCTTTGGACAATGAAATAGATTACCTACTCAGAAGATTAAACTACCAACGGGACATTCAAAACTGTAATATCTTATGCTTCTCGGAGTCGTGGCTGAATGATGACACTATCAACATACAGCTGGCTGGTTATACGCTGCACCGGCAGGATAGAACAGCGGCTTCTGGTAAGACAAAGGGTGGCGGACTATGTATTTTGTAAATAACAGCTGGTGCACGATATCTAAGGAAGTCTCGAGCTATTACTCACCTGAGGTAGAGTATCTCATGATAAGCTGTAGACCACACTAGTTTTCATCTGCATTTTTCGCAACTGTTTACATACCACCACAGTCAGAGGCTGGCTCCGGGATTCCTCTGATGGCATTGAGGAGTACACCACATCAGTCATTGGCTTCATCAATAAGTGCATCGATGACGTCGTCCCCACAGTGACCGTACGTACATACCCCAACCAGAAGCCATGGATTACAGGCAACAGTCGCACTGAGCTAAAGGGTAGAACTGCCACTTTCAAGGAGCTTGAGCGGAACTCCTTGAAACTTATAAGAAATCCTGCTATACCCTCCGACGAATGCTCTCCTCCATCCAACAGGCAAAGCGTCAATACAGGACTAAGTTTGAATCGTACTACATCGGCTCTGACCCACTCCAATTTGCCTACCGCCCCAACAGATCCCCAAATGATGCAATCTCTATTGCACTCCACACTGCCCTTTCCCACCTGGACAAAAAGAACACCAATGTGAGAAAGCTATTCATTGACTACAGCACAGCGTTCAACACCATTGTGCCTTCAAAGCTCATCAATAAGCTAATGACCCTGGGACTAAACACCTCCCTCTGCAACTGGATCCTGGACTTCCTGACGGGCCACCCTATATGGTAAGGAGAGATCATCTGCCATGCTGATCCTCAACACAGGGGCCCCTCAGGGGTGCGTGTTCAGTCTCCTCCTGTACTCCCTGTTCACTCATGACTGCATGGCCAGGTATGACTCCAACACCATCATTAAGTTTGCCGATGACACAACAGTAGTAGGCCTGATCACCGACAACAATGAGACAGCCTATAGGGAGGATGTCAGAGACCTGGCCGAGTGGTGCCAGGACAACAACCTCTCCCTCAACATGATCAAGACAAAGCAGATGATTGTGGACTACAGGAAAAAGCGATTTTTTTTCTCGTTTTTTTGGGACTTATGCCGAAAGCCCCCATTCTCATCGACAGGCTGAAGTGGAGCAGTTTGAGAGCTTCAAGTTCCTTGGTGTCCACTTCACCAACAAACTATCATGGTCCAAACACACCAAGACAATGGAGGGCATGACAAAGCCTATTCCCGCTCAGGAGACTATTTGGCATAGGTCCTCAGATCCTCAATGTTCTACAGCTGCACCACTGGTTGCATCACTGCCTGGTATGGCAACTGCTCGGCCTCGGACCGCAAGGCACTACAGAGGGTAGTGCGTATGGCCCAGTACATTGCTGGGGCCAAGCTTTCTACCATCCAGGACCTCTATACCATGCGGTGTCAGAGGAAGGCTCTGAAAATTGTCAGAATTCAGCCACCCTAGTCATAGACTGTTCTCTCTGCTACCGCAGGGCAAGCGGTACCGGAGCGCCAAGTCTAAGTCCAAAAGGCTTCTTCCCCCAACCCATGACTCCTGAACAGCTGATCAAATGGCTACCCAGACTATTTGCATTGCCCCCCTACGCTGCTGCTATTCTCTATTTATTATCTAGTCACTTAACTCTACTTACATGTACATATTACCTCAATTACCTTGACTAACCGGTGCCCCCGCACATTGACTCTGTACCCCCTGTATATAGCCTCGCTATTGTTATTTTATTGTTATTGTAATCTCAGCGAGATTACATACCCCCATAGCTGGTATAATATCAAAGATAAGGACCATGATTTTTACTGCAAAAAGTTATCGGAACCTGCAAAACTTAAGGTTAAAAAAAGGTTCTATTGAACCGTCGACAGGATCGTCTCCGAGTGGGGGTATGTAATCTCGTTGAGACCATACGGTTGTCAGCCACTTGGAGGCTTGGTGCATGTACAAAGAAAAAGTACCAAATTCAACCATTGGTGGATGGAAACTAAAATAATGGCAATGCATGTAGTCGTGTTAAGGTTTTCATTGTTTTCTTGTCAGAGTTTTATGGTTTTGCATATGACATATTTAACACGTATTGCAGGTTACAGAAGACGCCTGTTGTACTATGAATCGCCACTCATCCCTGTTAGATCTTGATGTGTTGGCTCTCTATGTATGTACACGTTAGTACAAAAACGTAGAATAGCATCTGTTTCATCTGCTCTTCCGAAGTCGTTCAGAGTGCACACTTTTAGTTTTTTAATATATCAATATCATTGTGGATTTTTTTTCTCGTTTTTTTGGGACTTATGCCGAAAATTGTGTGATGGTGAAGGGCTACGTAAAGGACAGGGCGCAGTTTGCTTCTGAGAATCCCCGTCTAACAGTCGCTTCCCAATCACTTATGTCCAGTAGCCTTCAGAAATATCCATTAGGCGGGATTCACAGACTATCTTTTTATCTGTCCTGGCCGATAAATATTCGGGGCCATTGGCCTGTGGGCTTGAAGCTAAAGCTGTGCTAACATAGTGTTAAAGTATATGCTCCACTAGACTCGCTCCGCGTTCGTGTCCCTAACTAGAGAAAGTACGGAATGAGTTTACAGGGCCATGGTGGGCATTTTTTTGGGGAGATATCATGTATTTAACACCCTGTATATTTGGTTTAGAGAACAAAGGCAGTGAATTCAAACAACAGGAGGGGATGTCGAGACATTTTGTCTACAACCGGGGTGGGGGCACCGGGCGCTAATTAGAAATATCAATGTTTAACCCCGGGGGGTTCGGCAGATATCTGGACATGCTGCATGCACGATAGTGCAAACCTTGGTTTCAAACGATCCCCTACAGAGAGAAAGGGCCTGGGAGTGCAGATGCCTGGGCATTGTTGAACACACACCCCTCCCCTTTGTTTTTGAAACACACACTCCTGCTGGCCCGTCACACGCACACTCACTCACGCACCCTGATTTTCCGTGTCTTTTTTCTTCGCAACAGACCGGGGTGATGATGTAAAATACATGTTCCTATCGTTAAAGGGTGAGACACTGTTTTATTAAATTCCTTTTATTTAATTCCAAAATATTTAGTACAAACTTTTTTAAGACATAGGTTCATTAATTACCCAATTTTACTAATATTTAAACATGCGCCATGAGTGTTTTATGTAAAAACATTGGAGGCCTACAGTTGTAAATCATTACAAACTTTAATAACCAGTAATGTTTATAACATACCATTGTAAGGAAAGACTATAAAATAATACATCGTTTTTTTAAGACATTGCATTTCTCTGCGACAGACCAGGGCGTGAGAGAAAAGACAGTTTCCCCTTTCGTTAAAGGGTGAGATACATTTTTAAAACCAATGATTTAATTCAAAATATTTAGTACATACATTTTAACACACGTTATAATTAAACATTTTTACTATTTCTTACAGATAAAGGGGCTGGTTAGCCCTGACCATTATCCGTTTCCAATTCACCATCGCAAAGACGCTTGCCCGCTCCATCAAAGCTCCGGACGTTTTCACTCTAGGGAAAGATCCTCCTTCTGGCTTGTGAGTCCTGTGTTTGTCTCAACGATAACCTCAGCCATCGCCGTAATTGTTCACGATTTTGGAAAAGACTGTCCAGCTTATTCATAAGTGTTCTGAAGATATGATAATCACGCCATTTAAAACTTAACACAGGCATAAAAAAAAGTTTACATCCTTGCATGCTTTGGAAAATACATATGAACTGACAGATTTCGTCGCATTTGCACTATCAAATTGTTCACATGCTAAAATGGTCACTTTGGAGTCAGGGGTATATGCCATTGAAGCGATTCTTAGGGCCATCAGATCACTTCGTCCACAGACCAGTTCTTCCAGCGCATATCCGGGTAAACTTGAAGCGCTCAAGGCCTGTTAAATTTGACACAGCGCGAGTCTTATCTTAAGCCATTCTCTCATCCTTAGCGCTGGAGAAAAACCCCCGGGTTCTGCCCGATAAAGGGGTTTGGGGCCGCTCTCTGTGAATATCTTAACCGTAGATTCCTCAGGTTGGAAAATGTAAGACATATGTCCCTCACTCGTACCCAAAACTCCTTTAAAACATTCTGGGGTCTCACGCAAAACATCCTCCAGGCTTTTGTCATTGGGTTCATGACATGAGCCGCACAGCACCCCGAGAATTGGCCTAGGAGACATATTTTTATGTTTAATATTCTGGGTTTTATTTAAAAAATCTTGTTTAGGTTCTAATCTCCCTGGTGTACATGCACCGAACATCCATAGGCTGGAACCACCTGGAAGCTCTGTGCATGTACATATAAAGATAACTAAATAGGAAACTCAACAGTGCTAGGCTGAGAAACATTATTTAGATGACTGTTTTATTGTTGTTGAAAGCTTGAAATGTACACAATGCCAAGGGACCTTGTTTCTAACACACACACACACACACACACATTCCTGCTTCATAGATAGCAATCCTACGGGCAATAAAACAGGGGTGTGTGGCCATACTCTTTCAAAAGTTCAAACACAGAACCCCCCAGTTCAACCAGGTACCTAGACATCAATCAGCATGACAACTTCAAAGGAATAGATGTAATATAGATATAAAATAACACACCCTCTAACACGTGACAACAGGAACAGGATGTCCTGGCCGGATGCCCATATTTGGACATGTACGCGTCATCTGGACACAGGGCCATAAATCAACATTTTGACCCGTGCCGTCTGCTTTATACTCACTCCCAACTACACTCCAGACATTTTCATATTGGTCTTCTCCGCCTCAACTTCCACAGAGACTCCAGAAAAAACACCCTTCAATGGTGCTCTGCTCCGATGGCAGTCACCTCTTTCTCCTTGATTCTGGTGAGGCGCAACGCATACTCCTTTTGTTCTGCCGACACAAAAAATCTACAGAATTCCAGTTCTCGTCAACCTCAAAGTTTTCACTTTACCCAACAGATTATTCACCATTTAACATCAAAACAGATCTCCCAGGTACATCTTCTTATCCTTAAACCATGCTGCTACTACAAACTGTGAAGTAGGCCTAGTTGAAGTATTTGTCTTATTATACTAAAAATCTATTAGTAGTAGGCTTACTAGATGTTGTTTTAACTGTGATTTGAGCTCTCTTTATCTGTCCTTCAGTGACTGTTGTCCGTCCAGTATTGTCGTCACCTTCATTCTCATCTTTGCTAGTGCCATCAGATTCAAACTCAGCATCAGATGCCGGCATTTTCTGCTCACCATGTAATGTGTTCTCAACTGCTCTGTGTAAAAAAACAAACAGGAGAAGGACTCGCGAGAATTAAGCAAGCAGGTATATTAGAATAGACTCAGTTACAATGAACTTCACTAGTCCACTGTATCAATAGGCCTAACTCTACATACAACCATCCATACGATATTTTAGTAATTACATATTGTACATACATGATGGTGATCATGATGATGAAGATGGTGACGTAGAACAGACAAACATACAGTCAAGAAACATGCAAAATACATAAATGTATAGTAAGATGCAATTTAATTCCCTTTGCAGCTGTGACATTAAAGTTAGTGTCAGTTAGAATAATTTGTGCTGTCCTAAGACAAATACTTCCTGTACAGTGTGCATACAGTATAATGATGTGTGACTGAACAACATGGCAAGGCATGGCACAAGTAGCAGAGAGACACAAGCATTGGAAAATGTTAAGATGAAGATTCCGCCCATGATCTACTGCATATGCATTCACAGGGTAGGTACATATCAAGAGTCGCTTTAGGTGAAGAGAGAGAAGAGGACACTGCCTTTAAAATGAGTCTCTTTCAAGAAAGGAGAAGAGTTCAGCCTCTGAAATGAGTCCTGCCGTGGATTAGGACCCCTTCCATGGAGCTAAGAAGTGAAAACAGTCTGTGCTGTATGTTTGAGTATCTGTGTGTGCAGATATGACTTGAGATCTGAAATCCTGCAAGGAGCTCAATACAATTCCATCATTTTCAGACAGTTTGAATTAAAGCTGGAATGTTTTTCTGTGTTGTCCTGAGGCCCCGTCCACAAGCAGAGACTGGCTGTATGTCCATGAAGATTGACCAGTCTATGATGCTGCCAATAGAATTCAGACAGAAAGCTTTTCCTACAAAACAAGGGTACATTCCCATGCATATCTTTTTGTTGTTGTGGAGGGTGACATTTTATTATACTTTTTACGAGTTTGCGGTCTATCAAAAAGCCAGTGAAGTTCAGGGATGGAGAACATTACCTCTACATAATAGCATGAAATGTAACAAAGTTATTACAATTGAAATGACGCATAGAAATCATAGAACATGGTCAGAGGAAAAATACACTATTGCTAAATCCAAAAGAGAATGACTTGACATTTAAAAGGCATGATATTCTTTGTTTTCGTGGTTTAACAAATGTTCATGTTATGTTTTTGACAAGGCCCAGCATGAGAGATCGGACTCACCTGTACCTATGTGTGTGTCCATGAAGACTGCCTATAGAATTCAGACAGAAAGCCTTTCCTACAAAACAAGGGTACCTTCCCATGCATATATTTTTTGTTGGGTGACATTTTATTCAAATCAAATGTATTTATATAGCCCTTCTTACATCAGCTGATATCTCAAAGTGCTGTACAGAAACCCAGCATAAAACCCCAAACAGCAAGCAATGCAGGTGTAGAAGCACGGTGGCTAGGAAAAACTCCCTAGAAAGGCCAAAACCTAGGAAGAAACCTAGAGAGGAACCAGGCTATGAGGGGTGGCCAGTCCTCTTCTGGCTGTGCCGGGTAGGGATTATAACAGAACATGGCCAAGATGTTCAAATGTTCATAAATGACCAGCATGGTCAAATAATAATAATCACAGTAGTTGTCGAGGGTGCAGCAAGTCAGCACCTCAGGAGTAAATGTCAGTTGGCTTTTGTTAGTATCTCTACCTCTCCTGCTGTCTCTAGAGAGTTGAAAACAGCAGGTCTGGGACAGGTAGCACATCCGGTGAACAGGTCAGGGTTCCATAGCCGCAGGCAGAACAGTTGAAACTGGAGCAGCAGCACAGCCAGGTGGACTGGGAACAGAAAGGAGTCATCATGCCAGGTAGTCCTGAGGCATGGTCCTAGGGCTCAGGTCCTCCTCCGAGAGAAAGAGAGAATTAGAGAGAGCATACTTAAATTCACACAGGACACCGAATAAGACAGGAGAAGTACTCCAGATTTAACAGACTGACCCTAGCCCCCCGACACACAAACTACTGCAGCACTGGAGGCTGAGACAGGAGGGGTCAGGAGACACTGTGGCCCCATCCGCTGATACCCCAGGACAGGGCCAAACAGGCAGGATATAACCCCACCCACTTTGCCAAAGCACAGCCCCCACACCACAAGAGGGATAATTTCAACCACTAACTTACCATCGAGACAAGGCCGAGTATAGCCCACAAAGATCTCGTCACGGCACAACCCAAGGGGGGGGGGGGGCGCCAACCCAGACAGAAAGATCACATCAGTGACTCAACCCAGTTTACAAATGACTTTACAAATGTTTCTCTCTACAATACTCTACGGCAGGGTTTCCCAAACTCGGTCCTGTGGCTCTCCCTGGGTGCACATTTTTGTTTTTGCCCTAGCTAGATAAGGATTTCTGTGTCGTGCTAGGGCAAAAACAAAAAGGGGGGCAGGACCAAGTTTGGGAAACCCAGCTCTATGGGACAAAGTTCTTAAAGTAACTGCCCAGTAAAAAAACTCATTTTTAAAAGTTCATATTCATGTAACTCATACCCAAATAATGTTGTTGGATCATATTTGTGGCCAAGGCATGAATTAGTGAAACTTGTAAACAGACTTGTAAACTTGTTTCAACTATTTGAAGATGCAAGGGTCATGAGAATGAGATGGCTAATCAGCGGTCTACTCGCATTAATATTTTGAATGACTGGTATACGTCCATATCATTCTGTTGTTGGGTTATGCCCACCCCATTCTAACACAGACAAGCCTTTCTTTAACATACTTAATTGAAATGTTATGCATTGTTGGGAAGGGCTCGCAAGTAAGCATTTAACTGTTGGTCTACACCTATTGTTTACAAAGCATGTGACGAATACAATTGTATTTTATTTTTTTGTAAGGAAAACAATTTCAATCATATTGAATGTAATTAATTATAGGTCATATTTCATAGAAATCTGGAAACACTGGGCAGTTACTTCCTTTTTCCTTCTCTCCATCTCTCCACATGGTGTTGAGCAATCTCAGTGAATTCCATCACATTCTTCGCAGTGATCCGCACCACTTTTTCACACTCTGTGCGCACCTGGTCCGGCAGCCCTTTCATGCACTGTTCCAGAAATAGATGTTTCATCTCATTCTTATCTGGCTCAGCATTCCAGGCCTGTCTCCACAGGATCCTGGCTTTTTTTTCATATAAACCGGCACAGTTTCATCCTCTTCTAGGGTCTGGGTTGAGTGGGGTATTTCCTCCTGATGGCAGTCCACATCCCATTGTGGTATTGATCAAATGGAGTCTTTATGGCAAACAACCCTCTCATCCCTGCATCATTCATGAGTTCACAACATTCCTGGTCCCCCATGGATCTATTCATGACAGCCACCATGTCTCCTACTGTCAGTTCATCCGCTGCAGTCAGGCTCTCAAAGGCCTTCACCCACCTACATTCAGACTCTTCTGGTAGCGGCAGGGCTTCTACTAGAGTCTGCAAGTCCCTGTGAGCCCAATGTTTGTATACTGTTTGTCCACCAGGTAGTTGTATTAGTGGCATCATGTTAGCACCACCCTGTTTGGTCTTACTCCTGGTGTGGTGTGCGGGAGAGGACTGTTGATCCCATAGGCCCCCCTCAAATACGCCACAGATGAATCTTTGGTCAAGCTCACACTGTGGGGGCCCAACCCGGGGTGTGTCTTCACCATCCTCATATTCCTCTGTTCCTTGGCTGTGCGTACCCAGCCTGATGAAATGTACACCTGGCCCTGATGTCGGTGTGCATTGATTCAGCTTAGTCTGTTCCTTACGCCTTATTTCAATCCGTTCCATGTCTTTCAGGGTCCGTTCCAGTATTTTCACTGCTCCCTCCTCCTTTCTGAGTTTGTCTTGGAGTTCATTCCATACTCTCGTCCACTCCTCTTCTTCCTCTTGGGTATTTGTCAGGCTTGTTTCAGTCCATCTGATTCCGAGGATCCACTTTCACTCCTGCTGTCTATGCTCATATTTCCTCCTTCCATCTGTACTTTACTTAGTTCAGCCACTCCTCTGCTCAGCTCTCTGGCAGCTTCCACCAGAGCCTGTATTTCTTCTTTTCTTCCCTCTGACGCCAGGCACCATTCTTGTCCACTGCTGCCATCATCTGGTCTTTTGTGGTAGTTTACTGTGGCTGAGCGATCCAGTACAGGTGCCATTATTCGTGGACTATCATAGGGTGGTGGCACTTTAGGGAGTTCCGGGTATAGTCTACCTCCCTGTGGTTTTGGTGGGTTTTCATACGTGCACATTTTCTTGAGTTTTTCCAGCATAGCCAGTCCTATGCGTTCCTTCAATTTAGCCTTCTCCATGTCTTCCTTGATTTTACCCTTACTCGGTTCTCCTCCCTGTTTCCACTCGGAACAGGTTTTGTATGTTTTACACTTCAGCGCTTCCAGCATTCTACCAGGCTCCCCTTCGTCTGGGAGTCCGTTGGGCGCGGCAATACTGCCCTCTTCTATCCATCGTCTGTATAATTTTTCTCCTTTCTTTCTCCAATCTTTTCCCTCTTTTCCTCCATTGGTCTCTAATGCTGATTTCAATGTTTTCAACACCTTCTCTGCCTCCTGATTAGCCATTGTCTAATGTATTTCAATTACTTGTTTTAATTTGAATACAATATAAATTATCAGGTTCAATTGTGTGCTGCCTTAGAATGTGTCCCAATCTAGCCACTGTCTAGTAAACACCGTGCACTTCTCCTTTACCGTTTCAAAACATAACCTAGGTCTCACACCTGTTATTTACCCGAAGGTCATACAAACTTGGTATTAGTATTTCGACTTAATACCTAATGTACTACAATCATACGGTTCGACTCTCTCAAACCTTCAAACATACAGACATACGTCAGTTCGAAGCACTCAATTTAAATAATAAAAATGCGCAGTTATTTATCCTCCCTTACTCTTATGCAATATAACCAGGTACTATAACCCTTATAAGGATTTATAAACCTTTCATTCAAACTTGATACCAGCTACAACTGAAATATCTAATGTACTACATATGCTTCAGCAACCATCCAATGTAACACAGGTCTTTTTAATTTGTTGGCCTGCAAATTCTATCCGTAGATATACTCTGATACAGCGCGCCCCCTTATATCCCAGTGTTACTGCACTCACTCTAAATTTACCCAAAGTAAATATCCATTCATACTAGAAAAATGTCCTTATGCACACCAGTACACAGCATTCATTGTTACATTGCAATCCTGCTCACACACACACTAGTGAATTCCTTTAACCAATCTGATTCACCGTCATTCAAACAACTGGGTACACGTTACACCAACCGACCCATTTAGTACAGTACATTCGTTGTTATACCATGAGCGATCGATCAGTTCAAAATTGTATTTACCACTATTTACTCCTCATGATCCTTTACCAATATAAATTCATAGAATTTGGTTACTTACAACAAACAGGTGTCTCACAAAACTAAATTTGGATAACTCCCATGTGCAGAACTTTAGTTTTTCACAACAGGTTTCTGCTTACCTTTTTTAGTTGACCGGTCAGGATTTGTGAGACACACCGTCCGACGACAGTACTGGCCAATCGGCTGGCACACCAATGTCCAGCGAAATCCTTCACCAGATCACGTTAGGGGTCACCAATTGTATACTATGTATTTTTTATTAGCTAAACAATAAGTGTTAAATGCAATTTTCGTATATACGGGCTCTCTGTCCCACCTCGCAGGGCAAACAGAGAACTGACTTGTTCTTGACAAAGATATTATAAATATACCCTGACAGAAATAGTTCCTGCTTCCGAGCCGGCCTGTCAGAGTAGAGACTGGGCGTGGTTTAAACTCACCCAGCCTATCGTTGATTGTTGGCGCAGAGGCTGGTCCCAGCCCCCTAAGCGCTTCAGTTGATAGATGTAACTGTTGCTGTGAAGAATATCTATGCGCTCATGCTCGATACCGTTATCTCGCACCTGGCTCCTGTTATCAAACAAAAGACTGTTTGTTCTCGCAACACTACGTCCCCCCAACTCATTGCACAGTTCCTGTCTTCATGTTATTCTGTATTTTTCCATCATGAGAAAGGCCCATGGCCCTGAAACTGTTAACAATGTCAGCTATGTTGCAAAACACATACATACATCCACACAAGCCAACAGCAGATAATATTCATTCACATACATGGTAACGGGCTATAGTGCATAACACAGAATCCTCATATTACTGATTTCTCCATCGGATGCCTGTAAGCTCACACTGGATCCAAACACAGCACACAGAACACTCTCTCTGTCTGAGGGAAACAGAAAGGTGACACAGGGAAGCTATCAGCCATACAGCGCATTCAAAGTATTCAGCCCCATTCCCTATTTTCACATTTTGTTACAACCTTATTCTAAAATGTATTAAATTATTTTTAACCTCGTTAAATCAACATAATTAAAAAGCAAAAACAGGTTTTTAGACATTTTAATTATCAGGGAGATGACCAAGAACCCAAATTGTCACTCTGACAGAGCTCCACAGTTCCTCTGTGAAGATGGGAGCACCTTCCAAAAGGACAACCATTCTCTGCAGCACTCCACCAATCAGACCTTCATGATAGATTGGCCAGATGGAAGCCACTCCTCAGTAAAAGGCACATGACAGCCCGCATGGAGTCTGCCAAAAGGCACCTAAAGGACTGAGAAACAAGATTCTCTGGTCTGATGAAACCAAGATTTAACTCTTTGGCCAGAATGCCAAGTGTCATGTCTGGAGGAAACCTGGCACCATCCCTACGGTGAAGCACAGTGGTGGCAGCATCATGCTGTGGGGGATATTTTTCAGTGGCAGAGACAGGGAGACTAGTCAGGATCGAGGGAAAGATGAACGGAGCAAAGTACAGAGAGACCCTTGATGAAAACCTGCTCTAGATCTCTCAGGACCTAAGACTGGGCCGAAGGTTCACCTTCCAACAGGACAATGACCGTAAGCACACAGCCAAGACAATGCAGGAGTGGCTTCGGGACAAGTCTCTGAATGTGCTTAAACATCTCTGGAGAGACCTAAAATAGCTGTGCAGCAACAATCCCCATCCAACCTGACAGAGCTTGAGAGGATCTGGAGAGAAGAATGAGAGAAACTCTGCAAATACTGGTGTGCCAAGCTTGTAAGCATCATAGCCCAAAATAATTGAGGCTGTAATCGCTGCCAAAAGGTAACTTCAACAAAGTACTGAGTCAAGGGTCTGAATACTTATGTAAATGTGATATTTCAGGTTTTTTATATGCATTTGCAAAAATGTCTAAAAACCTGTTTTTAATTTGTCATTTTAGGGTATTGTGTGTAGATTGATGAGGGGGTAAAACACAATTTAATACCTTTTAGAATAAGGCTGTAATGTAACAAAATGTGATAAAGGTCGAGGGGTCTGAGTACTTTCCGAATGCACTGTATCCAGATCACCCAGAGAAATGTGAGGTCTATGAGGTCTGTGTAGAGAAGGGCTGACTGGTCACTGTTACTGGGAGGCAGAGTGGAGTGGGACAGGGACTATTTTAGGGGTGGCATAAAGGAAATAGCGGGACAGGAGAGGAGGTTAACTGAATGCTTAGAAATTATGAGTCCTAGATTCTGCAATGCTCTAAGTACATATACTCTGCCTGCCGCAACTGTAAGCAGACTACCATACACTCCTATTCTGTTGGAGGGGGCAGGTATCTGGACTGGCCAGTTGACACTCTTCTACACCCTTCTACACCATCTCCTCTGACACACTAACCCAACTGTACACATTCTACTCCACTTTCACTAAGCCTCTCTACCCAGTGTTTCAGGTTGAAAATTCATTGACTCTTTGCTGTAATTGAATTAAAAGAAACTCAAACATAAGTGTGACGATGTGGTTTTCCTGCTAAATCAATTCTACAGGCAGTTGGTTGAGTGGCAGTGTGTTTTACCCTGTTCTGTTGGCTGTCCAGATGTTCTGTCTCACTTTATCCACTAGAGATCAGTGTATACTGTGAAATTGATACAAACTTTTGAAAAGAGAAGGATAATGGCACCAACCACTTACCTGTAAATGTTTATAATTATTGGCCATGTGTTGACAACGGCGACAAGTGTAGTTTAATGCTCGTCACTGCAGGCATGTTCTGATTTATTTATTTCACCTTTATTTAAAGGCAAGTTGAGAACAAGTTCTCATTTACAATTGCGACCTGGCCAAGATAAAGTAAAGCAAAGCAGTTCGACACATACAACAACACAGAGTTACACATGGAGTAAAACAAACAAATACAGTAGAAAAATAGGTCTATATACAATGTGAGCAAGTGAGGTGAGATAAGGGAGGTGAAGGCAAAAAAGGCCATGGTGGCGAAGTCAATACAATATAGCAAGTAAAACACTGGAATGGTTGATTTGCAGTGGAAGAATGTGCAAAGTAGAGATAGAAATAATGGGGTGCAAAGGAGCAAAATAAATAAATAAATACAGTAGGGAAAGGGGTAGTTGTTTGGGCTAAATTATAGATGGGCTATGTACAGGTGCAGTAATCTGTGAGCTGCTCTGATAGCTGGTGCTTAAAGCTAGTGAGGGAGATAAGCGTTTCCAGAGATTTTTGTAGTTCGTTCCAGTCATTGGCAGCAGAGAACTGGAAGGAGAGGCGGCCAAAGGAAGTAATTGGTTTTGGGGGTGACCAGAGAGATATACCTGCTGGAGCGCGTGCTACAGGTGGGTGCTGCTATGGTGACCAGCGAGCTGAGATAAGGGGGGACTTTACCTAGCAGGGTCTTGTAGATGACCTGGAGCCAGTGGGTTTGGCGACGAGTATGAAGCGAGGGCCTGCATCCAATTTATTGAGTAGGATATTGGAGGCTATTTTGTAAATGACATCGCCGAAGTCGAGGATTGGAAGGATGGTCAGTTTTAGAAGGGTATGTTTGGCAGCATGAGTGAAGGATGCTTTATTGCAGAATAGGAAGCCAATTCTAGATTTAACTTTGGATTGTAGATGTTTGATGTGAGTCTGGAAGAAGAGTTTACAGTCTAACCAGACACATAGGTATTTGTAGTTCACATATTCTAAGTCAGAGCCGTCCAGAGTAGTGATGTTGGACAGGCGGGCAGGTGCAGGCAGCAATCGGTTGAAGGGCACGCATTTAGTTTTACTTGTATTTAAGAGTAATTGGAGGCCACGGAAGGAGAGTTGTAATGGCATTGAAGCTCGTCTGGAGGGTTGTTAACACAGTGTCCAACGAAGGGCCAGAAGTATACAGAATGGTCTCGTCTGCGTAGAGGTGGATCAGAGAATCACCAGCAGCAAGAGCAAAATCATTGATGTATACAGAGAAGAGAGTCAGTCCAATAATTAAACCCTGTGGAACCCTCATAGAGACTGCCAGAGGCCCGGACAACAGACCCTCTGATTTGACACACTGAACTCTGTTGTGGAAATAATCAGAATTTGTTGGTAACATAGGTAAGATGTTTTATATTCATCATATGTTTATAAGTTACTTCTCATCAGAATGGTATTTTTGTATAATACTGTGGCGAGGTTGCAGTTATCTGTTCTATGTCAAGACTAAGTTGCATGGGCTGCAGAGAGGGGAGAGGTCAAAGTGTCATCATGTGTAAACATATCTTTTGCTCCACAATGTCTGTGTGCCAGTCAGTGTGTCTCTGTGATCTTGTCCAGGATTGGTTGTATTTAGAATTGGTTGTATCTAAATGACAATTTGATATATGCCTGTTGATATGGAGGATTGGTTTATGGTTCTGAGGTTGAGAGAGGAGACAAAGCTGAACGATGAGTTATGCCGATGCTGTCTTATCCTGTGTGTGTCTTTGCTATAAAGGACCTCATTTGAAATGTGGAAGGGGCTCTCAGAGAATTCACTGAGAGACACTGAATTACCTGAGAGTCACAGGATTGTGATAGAGCTCATAATTAAAGATGGACTTTGATAACTAACTCTGACTTGTGTGTGTGGTTTGCTCCCATGATTTGGTAAATAGAGGAAATTTCCACGACATTTGGCGACGAGGATGGGATGTGAATCTTCACTCGGTGACCGTTCCTACGATCTAGGTAAATAAATCGTGCACGAGGGATCCCCTAAACATGGGATCTCAGGGAGAACCAAATTTCGGGAACGAAGCAGATGGACCAACCTTTGATCTAAGAGGAAGCGAGCAGAGTGGATACCACATCTCGAACTGAGTTTTTTTTAAAGAAAAAGGTGAGCGAACCACACACAGATTTGAAGTCGAGTTTTTTAATTATGCCTGTTACGTATACTCTGAGCGTGAATTCCTTTGTAAGGAAGGCACCTTGGCGGCGTAAGCAGGGCCGAGTCAGAGGAGAGTAATCTGGGGGTTTTGTGGACTCAAAAGATACTCTGCACTGTCCGGTTGCCAGTGACCAAGAGCCCTCCTGACACTGAATTGATCACAGTGGGGATTTGGTGCGGTCTGTCGGGTTGAGGAGCCAAAGGGGACTGTGTGTTCTAGGTGAAACACGGCACTTGGTGAAGCCCTATTGGAAGAAGGACCTCATTCTGTGCATCTGTGTGATTGTCTAAGTGACCCTCAGATGTGGTGAATTCCAATTATTTTAAGTGTGCTAGCCAGGTATGCCCTGGGTTACTCTGTGTGAGTATTTTGTTATGGGATCACTAGGTAATAGTAGTCGGACCGTTCTGTGTGAGCGGGGTAGGGTTGACTCTGTGTGGGCAAACCTTTTTTATGATGTTCTGTGTGGATGTCTGACCAGTTCTATGTGAGCATCTGACCAATCCTGTGTGGATGATCCTGAAAGTTCTGTGTGAGTACCTAAGATTTCTTAAGTTTTATATGGATTCTATTATTTATTTGAAATTATGATAAATGGTATGTGTGTATAAAGTAATGCGGAGAATGATTAGACACAATTTAAACCACCCATTCGTAGACGTACGTAGGTTTTGAGTTGGTATCTTAAATGGATAATTTGATAAAGATTAAGTTAAGCACTATTAAAATAATCTACAAAATCTGGGAAATTGAGCTCTAGCAACTGATTAGAGTGTGTCCACTTTTGGTTATCTTACCCTAACGATGTAACTATAAAACGCATATTGGATTATCTCCGTCTGGGTGAAACATTTTAAATTTAACTGCCCTTAAGGTCTGAACATGTTATAATTTTTCTTCCCAGTATGAGAGAAGTTGCGGGATTTATTGAATAAACTGTTTTCCATAAAGTTAAAGAGAATTCGAGGGATGCTCGATGTAATTTATAATGTCGTACAAAGCCTAAGGTTTTCCATCAAACTAATTATAATTGCGTGATTAATGTGATGTAGTAAAGTAATTGAAATACATCAATAAGTAAACATAATCTACTTTTATTAAAAGGCGCAATATCTGTTTCCTAGTCATTAACTGTCGATTTTATTCTTTGATTGCTAATATATTCATTTGGAATTTGAGAATCATAGCTGGAGTAACGTTTGTACTATTAAAATTGGGCTATTATTCTTCTGGGAATTACCGATAGTGACGTGTTTAGATTTTACTTAGAAATTGGGTTTATATGCGGAGAATTTTAGTTTTTCACAATAGCATTAGTGGTTCAGTGGTAGAATTCTCGCCTGCCACGCGGGAGGCCCGAGTTCCGTTCCCAGTCATGGCGCTGGCTGAATTCAGAGTTTTTGATTGTAAATAATCTATTTGTATGTTTTGCCTGGAAAGTTATGGTCGCTAGTGTTTGTATAAGAGATAAATTGAACGTTTTCAATAGATTGTTTAGGTTAAATTGATAGACTAATTCAATTACAATAATAACGAAGCGAATTCTGATGCAAGACGATGTCTGTTCACTAAATTATCTGCTGGAATAATGTATTGAGAATTGGGTCGTATTTAAATTACTGTATCAATAGAGAAGACAGTTATCTAAGTTAAAGACATTCTGAATAATAGCGGGGAAAGAATAGCGATGGAAAGTGGTTACCGAAATGTTTTTCATTCTTATAGATTGACTGACGCATGTTATAATTTTGGCGCTGCGTGTGTTATTTTTAATAAAGTGTGGAGAGCAAAGAGAAGAGGAAGTTATAAAGTTGGGGTTTTTAATCTTACATAGAGGTAAGGGAAAACATTGAAATGAGAGGGGTTATATATTTTTGCCCAATGAGAAAAAGAAATAGGAAAGTTGAGTTGAAAGTATGAAAGAGAGTTAGTTGCTGTGTTGGCTACTCGTTGTCAGGGAAAGTTGCTGGAGGCAGGTAGATTGTTGTAGAATAACGTACATTTGCGTTATTAGTTTGAATATACAATAACCTTACTCTAATTGTTTTGACTGTTGTTCAGGTACATTTTTTTCTGTATTTCTAGCAGCTGATTCGCTAGGTGGGCATCATAGATTTGTGGCGTTTATATTTACTGTATTAGGCTATGAGAATTGGGAGACTGGATGTCTGAATCATAAAACATTGTGAGAATAGATTCTGATGGTTATTGATTTTTGGTTTGATTGTTTAAGTAACACCAGTTCATTTGAGCAGGAAAGTTAATGTAGTCTAACATTATAGTATGTTTCCATTATGTGGAACAATGTCAGGTCATTAAAGGTGATTGCTGGATTGAATAGTACGCCAACCTGTTGACAGAAGACTGAATGGGTGTGAATGTTGAAAAGCAAGATTGGGCCGAAGACTAAACTAGTATGTTAAGTGAGGGAGTATCATAGATTTTAATTATAGTGTTGTTACCGCAATAGTCAAAACAATTTCATATGTTTTGGGAAATTAGCTAGGTTGAATATTGGTATTTGAGTTCCTTTATTATTTGCTTTTTAAAAGAAAGGTTGGAATCAAGTATGATGCCTTGGCACTTAAAATCAGATACCACCAGGAGCTTTTTAGTGATAGTTGTTTTTTGAGGAACATGCAGACTGTGTTTTATTTTATTGAGATGTAAACATGAGTCTGAGTAATTTTGTCATCTGAATCATTATAGTAGTGAGTTCTTGTGTAGTTTGTTATTTGCATGAATTTATCACTGTATCATCTGTATACATTTGGAATTTCAGACCCTGTACAGACTAAAGGAAGATCCTTAATGGATGTGCTGAACAGTATTGACCTTTGTGGATATCAGTGGGGGGGGGAAAAAAAGAAGTTTATTTGTATTTTTACGATGATGAGACAGCACCGACTTTTGAAGGATTTTAGATTTGTTAAAAAAAAATAATCAGGATTGGTTTTTACTAAATTTATATCAACAGATTGAAAATATTAGGTTGTTGATTAAAAGTTTATTTTTAGGAGTTGATTTAACTTAATTAAACATTGTATCATACATATACATTGATTTGATTAAAACTTATGATTAATGATTTGAGGTACAGTGGAATTATCATTCGGTTTGGTTTATAGTTCATGTTTGAGTTTCTGAATCGATGTAATGTAATGAATACTAAGTGTTTTTGTGTTTTCTCTGGGAAAATTGATATTTCACTGTCTCTCTCTGGAATGTTTCCAGGGACTATACTCTTGGGGAGAGTGAGTGAAATGGAGGCCATAAACTACCACATTGGAGGGGGCCGGGAAGTTTTTTGTTGTAGTGAAAAAGGTATTAAAGGGGCACTTTTATTTTATTTTCTGACTTTTCATTTACACACGCAAATTCTTTTGATAAAGGAATGTTCTGGGAACATGGAAATACGAAAATGTTTGGAACTAGTTGATTATTGTTTGCAAATTGTTTCATATAGTGAAAAACACTGCTTTGAAGGGTTTTGTATAACCTATGACCTTCTGATGACTTTCCGTTGTGGCTTGATCACCCGCATTTGAAAGCCATTTGGATAATGAAATTAGGGTCATTTGTAATACTGCTTTCAAAATAATCTGTTAATAATTGGTAAATATGTTTCTTATCCATATTTGTAATTTGGACCAGTGTGAAGAGGGAGTAGGGCATTGCTTTTAACTAAGGGTATGCTGCTTTAAGTCTATTTTCCTATGACCATAGGGGTTAAATAATTTTTCCTTGTGGAGTTTTTTTTCAGTTTAGTGATTTTAATTTGATTAGGTTAGCTGAAGTTTTGTTTTACATTACTCTCATACGGAGAGATGTGTGTAAAACATGGGGGAGGATTCAGTTTTTTGAGGGTTTGATTTGAAGTTATACAACTTAAGTGATATGTGAATGAGTGTATTGTATTGTTGAGTGTGTTGTGTATTGTATTGTTGATTGTATTGTATTGTTGTGTTTGTTTTGTTCTATTCCCGAGGTATAGGTCTAATTTCTTGATCCTTGGCTCTACGATGGAGTTGACAGTGAGATGGGGAGTATAAACCAATTTGAAAGAATAGTTTCAATAGAATGTTTTGATATTCTCTGTGAAATATGTTTAGATATGTGTGTTAAGAATAATTGGTAAAAGTAATCATTTATCATGTAGTTAATGAACTGAACTAAACTGTTGTTCTGATCTGTTCTTTTGAGGTTATCATGAAAAGTGACATCAGACGGTATGTTAATGCATGGAAGAGATAATTTGGACCGAATGGTGTGTGTACCTCAAAACCCCCTCTAACTGGCTGAAGAATGGTGACAAAGGCATTGAAGGAGGCTTTCCAAACCACTTCTACCGAGAGAAAAGAACCAAGCCAGAAATTGGTGTACAGTATCAGATCTAAGCTATCAACTGCTTTTCTTTCATGGTTCTGTCATACTGTGATGAGTCCACTTGGAGTGATCATGGAGAAAGACCTGTTCTAACATTTTCTTATGATGCTGGTATATTGGTTGACGAATGGACAAGACATGAGTGGTAAAGATGAGACATTGAAATTGGGACATTATCACTGTAAAGCTATCTGAAGAAAAACGAAGATGCCAGAAGATGCCGTGCCTGTGTAAGGGGGGTTTAATCAACTGTGCCATTAAAATTGTTTATACTTTTGTGGTATCAGGTTGATTGAAGAGGTCTACACCATGTAAATTGTAGTAATTTAGATTAAGAATGCATTGAGATACTGATCTGTATTATAATCATGATTAAAAAAGTTAATAGTAGAATTATGGGATAATTATACTGTATGTAAATCTGCTAATATTGAGGTGTGTTAAATTGAGGTTTTTACTTTGAGTGATAAGACAAATTTGAATCACTGAGGAATGATATTCTAAATATTGGTTGGATAAATAGTTGGGTTGTTACTTATGATTTGGAATATGAATGATTTCAATGACCTATTCTCTATTCCTACGTATAATTCTGAGCATGAGTACTTAGAGGGATGTCTGTCCTATATGTTGTGAGGAGGCCTATGTTTAGACACTGGTTCTCATGTAACTTAAAGAGCATTTATATGTTATGTTTTTATTTTTCCTCAAATGGATTATTCTGTGTTATTAAACATGTGCTATTTTGTCTTGTAGAATAAAGGTTGTAAACTTAGTTTCAGAAGGGAGAAAGCTTACATATAAGCTAAGGTATTTGACATTGAGGGGATTTAAATGTTTAAATATTGAGTATGTAATTAATATTCTGATTTTTCAGAAGGGACTGAGTCCCTTGAGAGGGGAATGTTGTGGAAATAATCAGAATTTGTTGGTAACATAGGTAAGACGTTTTATATTCATCATATGTTTATAAGTTACTTCTCATCAGAATGGTATTTTTGTATAATACTGTGGCGAGTTGCAGTTATCTGTTCTATGTCAAGACTAAGTTGCATGGGCCGCAGAGAGGGGAGAGGTCAAAGTGTCATCATGTGTAAACATATCTTTTGCTCCACAATGTCTGTGTGCCAGTCAGTGTGTCTCTGTGATCTTGTCCAGGATTGGTTGTATCTAAATGACAATTTGATATATGCCTGTTGATATGGAGGATTGGTTTATGGTTCTGAGGTTGAGAGAGGAGACAAAGCTGAACGATGAATTATGCCGATGCTGTCTTATCCTGTGTGTCTTTGCTATAAAGGACCTCATTTGAAATGTGGAAGGGGCTCTCAGAGAATTCACTGAGAGACACTGAATTACCTGAGAGTCACAGGATTGTGATAGAGCTCATATAATTAAAGATGGACTTTGATAACTAACTCTGACTTGTGTGTGTGGTTTGCTCCCATGATTTGGTAAATAGAGGACATTTCCACGAAAACTCTATCAGAGAAGTAGTTGGTGAACCAGGCGAGGCAGTCATTTGAGAAACCAAGGCTATCGAGTCGGCCGATGAGGATGTGGTGATTGACAGAGTCGAAAGCCTTGGCCAGGTCAATGAATACGGCTGCACAGTATTGTTTCTTATCGATGGCGGTTAAGATATCATTTAGGACCTTGAGCGTGGCTGAGGTGCACCCATGACCAGCCCTGAAACCAGATTGCATAACGGAGAAGGTATGGTGGGATTCGAAATGGTCGGTAATCTGTTTGTTGACTTGGTTTACGAAGACCTTAGAAAGGCAAGGTAGGAGAGATATAGGTCTGTAGCAGTTTGGGTCAAGAGTGTCCCCCCCTTTGAAGAGGGGGATGACAGCAGCTGCTTTCCAATCTTTGGGAATCTCAGACGACACGAAAGAGAGGTTGAACAGGCTAGTAATAGGGGTGGCAACAATTTCAGCAGATAATTTTAGAAAGAAAAGGGTCCAGATTATCTAGCCCGGCTGATTTGTACGGGTCCAGATTTTGCAGCTCTTTCAGAACACCAGCTGACTGGATTTGGGAGAAGGAGAAATGGGGAAGGCTTGGGCGAGTAGCTGTGGGGGGTGCAGTGCTGTTGACCGGGGTAGGGGTGGAAAGCATGGCCAGCCGTAGAAAAATTATTTAAAAATCATACAATGTGATTTTCTGGATTTTTGTTTTAGATTCCATATCTCACAGTTGAAGTGTACCTATGATAAAAATGACAGACCTCTACATGCTTTGTAAGTAGGAAAACCTGCAGAATCGGCAGTGTATCAAATACTTGTTCTCCCCACTGTATGGTGTCCAGAGCACAGCTGGGGGCAGAGGTTGGTCTATAGCAGGCGGCAACGGTGAGAGACTTGTTTTTAGAGAGTAGTTTTAAACAGTAGAAGTTAAAATTGTTTGGGTACTGACCTGGATAGTAGGACAGAACTATGCAGGCTATCTTTGCAGTAGATTGCAACACCGCCCCCTTTGGCCATTCTATCTTGTCTGAAAATGTTGTTGTTAGGGATGAGAATTTCTGAATTTTTGGTGGTCTTCCTAAGCCAGGATTCAGACACGGCTAGAACATCCGGGTTGGCAGAGTGTACTAAAGCAGTGAATAAAACAAACTTAGGGAGGATGCTTCTAATGTTAACATGCATGAAACCAAGGCTATTACAGTTACAGAAGTCATCAAAAGAGAGCACCTGGGGACTAGGAGTGGAGCTAGGCACTGCAGGGCTGGAACAGAGAGTAAAAGGAGGTTTCTGGGGGCGATAAGATAAGGTATAATGTACAGACAAAGGTATGGTAGGATGTGAATACAGTGGAGGTAAACCTAGGTATTGAGTGATGAGAGAGATATTGTCTCTAGAAACATCATTGAAACCAGGTGATGTCATTGCATGTGTGGGTGGTGGAACTGAAAGGTTGGATAAGGTATAGTGAGCAGGGCTAGAGGATCTACAGTGAAATAAGCCAATAAACACTAACCAGAACAGCAATGGACAAGGCATATTGACATTAAGGAGAGGCATGCTTAGTCGAGTGATCATAAGGGTCCAGTGAGTAGTGAGGTTGGTATGGGTCACAGCGATTCAGACAGCAAGCCGGACCATCGGTAGCAAGCTAGCATTGGATGGAGGTCTGTTTTTAGCCACCTCGTGCGTTTCCGTCGGTAGATTAGTGGGGTTCCGTGTGGTAGAGGGGATCAATCCAATTGGCAAAATAGATATAGTTATAGTGACCCAAGAAAAATAGTCCGATAGACCTATTCAGATAGCAGCCGATAAGACAGCTAACGATTAGCGGGGCCACAGATGGGTGTTCAGGTAACGTCGCGACGGAGGGGCCAGTTGGATAACTCCCTCGGGCAGATAACGTCGGTAGTCCAGTCGTGAAGGCTCCGTATCGGCAGTAAAACGGGTCCGGATAGGTGATTGTAGCCCAGGAGTGGCTGATGGAACTCTTCAGCTAGCTAGCTCCGGAATAGATGTTTGCTCCGGGATCGACGTAAGCCAATAGTCACACGGATATAGCAGCCATCTAGCTACGAGATCCAGGTGTAAATGTCCAGGGCTTGCAGTTGAAATCCAGGGATATGGAGAGAAAAATAGGTCCGGTATGTTCTGGTCTGAGTTGCATTGTACAAAACTGGCGATAGATTTGAGCTAAAGGATAGCTGATGACCACAAACCGTGGTTAGGGGAATACTAACGGTCGACAGTAAACTGGCCAGCTTCTATTGTGGATTTCAGATGAGGTAAATCATATTTTTTTAAATTGGTGAGGTGGGTTGCAGGAGTGTTTTAAGTTGTTTTTGGAAAATAAAGATATGCGAAGATATGGGACACAAGATGAGGACTGACTGAAACTGACCTACCAAGATGTGTGCATGTGTAACACTGACTTCCAACCCACTGTGAATCCTCCTGTATTCTGACATTTTCACCATCTTTTATGGCAGTGTTATGTTCTGCTATTGCATGACAGGTTGTTTACTCTACTCATACTCCACTTAAGGGCTCGATTCAATCCGGTCGAGGAAGATCTGTGGTATAGCACAATTTAAAAAGGTAGCCTAATGTCCAATTGAGCCGAGATATACAGCGTTTACCATGAATGCAGTCTCCATTAATGCGGGAACATTGTCCTTAAAATTTCCATCCTGCTATACCCTGGATCTTCTGCAATACAGATTGAATCAAGCCCTAATTTAGAGGTACGCCGCCTTTCAAATCAAATGTGCCTAATGTTCAGAGATACAAAAATGACACTGCATTGCCCATAGACACTGAAGACAGATGAACAGGTCAATAGCAGTTTAAGAATTCCTTGTTGAAAATGCTTTTTATTATTGAATTACGAAATTAACAAACATTGCGACACATTGCTGTTTTTTGTTTTGATTCATTTTAAAACAATTAAAGCATTTGGAAAAAATAAGAAATAGATTTCAAAAACAGAAGACATACAGCCGATGACATGTACAGTAGAATATCTAAAGTTGATGGCTTTCCTACGTGTTTTTAGGGGGCTCAAAAGACTCGAACAGACAAGAAACTGACAATTAATTTGTTATTTCTCTTGGTCTGCAATTTATCCCAATGTATGAAAGGAGTTGTCCAAATGCCATCATGTGATACTATAACCATCCAAACAAAGATCAATAGGTAATGTGACTAGTCCACAACAGCAGCAATGCTTTTTACGTCTTATTTGCGGCACCCAGCACAACAAATGTTTCAGTCAGTCTTCTGTCCTGTGAGTACCACAATGGTCATTACCCCACTGGCCATGTAAAGAATGTTTGAAGTAAACAATACATCTGAAATATTGCAATTCTATCCATTTCAGTGCTTGGTATCCTTAACCCTCTGTCCCATAAAACACAAGAGTGTTCTTTCACCATTATCCTCAAGACATTCCTCTTCCACCCCAGGCCAGCTGTAAAGAAAATCTCATTTGTCCCATCAGTCAAAAGGAATTAGAAAGTGCATTGTTTTTGCTATGAGTCTGAAATGGCCACACAATGGCCAGTGAACAGGTTACAATGTGCTTGTTGAGATATATATATATAGGGTCACCTGCACACATATTGGTGTTGCCCCTTAGAAGAACATTAATGATGAAATTACAAAATTATGTAGCCAGTGTTAATACTATTACCATGTTTTCACACCACAGTAGCACCTGAAAAGTTCAACCAGACCACTCCTTTAGTACAAATGATATACAGATGTATTTTCTTGGTTTCAAAACCTACCCTATTGCAAGGGAATATTGAAGTCACTGGGCAATATCCAATCCCCTTTTTCTGACAAAGCCAGAGCTTGTTACAGGCGAGAGGAAAAAAAAGAATGCTAATGCCAAACAAATGGCTAACTTTCAATCAAGCTCTAGAGTGTCTGGTTGAACTTGCCATCAGTAGTGGGGGTAAAAGGAGTTGCTCACAATAACCTCATTGGTCAAACCGTCTTGGTGAATGACATTTTAGAAGTAGAAGGGAACACCGTTTCAATTTCTCCTCAGATATCACTCCAGCATTTAAACCCCAATGCCTCCCATGCTGCTCCTTAAAAGAAATTGTATTCAACCACCACACAGAAGAGAAATCCCTCACATCAATGTAAATCGCACAAACTTGTAATAAATGCATAATATAGTTCAGGTACGTTACTGAGGAAAACATCAATACGATGGCCATCGATACTATGATCAATGTTAGGAGTAGACTGGTGACAAACAAGGCATTGAGTAAAAATTGGCTCTTTTCCTATGAGACACTGCGGCTTTACAGCTCACCCAGTGAACCATTTTTGCTGTTCTACAGGCAGATCAGAAGACATCAGAACGCAAGGACACATTTAGAAAATATTAGCACACGCCATAAATACAAGTAGATATGGAAATAGTCAGATGTTTATGAACACTGTCTTTTGAAATCTCTCCATTGTCTCTGTATCCCTCCTTCAAACAGGAGGGATGTCAGGAAATTATTTGTCTCATTTAGTGATTTATTGATAAATTGATCGTAGGAGAGTGCAACGGTCACCAGATGGCTTTCCTTAATGTTGATCTAAAAATATGTCTTGCTTTCCACAGTTTTCGCCTCATGAATGGCTTTGCTGGCATTTCTCACCTCCATGTCATCTGTTTATTGCTCAACAAGCAAATTGAGGTGCTGGAGTTGAAATGAAGGGATGACACTGGCTGGTACAGGTGCACACATTTGGGTATACATTTTATTTGATTTAAATCACACTGACGCGTATGAGAAAAACAAGCGGCTTAGCCCTTGAGGGTTCCTGGTGGCAAGAACACAACTCACGGTTGGCTTGGTCCAGGTTTGAGTGTGCTTTTTGTCTGCCAAGTAGGGGGCGCTGCTCGCCCTCCCCCACAAACTAGCCATAACATCCCTGCTCAGAGGGCCAGGAGGGTGGGCGAGTTGAGGGAGTCCGAAGACTGATCCCCGCTGCTGCTGCTGCTGCGCAGGTGAGCCTTCGAGCAGGACTCAGAGGATGGCGAGGGGCTCTCGGGTTCCAGCATGCTGGGGTAGGTGAATATGAGGCTGGGGGCGCTGGGTGTGGATGCTGGGGTGGAGGCTGCCACCACCGGGGTGTTGAGGCTGTCACTATCGCAGAAGATCCCACTACCTCCCCCAAGACAGATCGGCTTAATGACAGAGCGCTGGGACTTGCCTTCCACGTCGTCTTCTTGAGGTTCTTGCTTCACCACAACGGGGTTGATGGGGCCTCGGGGACCCAGACTGTTGCGCATGGTCAGAGGGAGAGGGGCACACTGCTGCTGGTGGTGGCCCCTCTGATGGCGATCGTTTGGGGGCAGTTTGCACATGGGGTTGTGGGCCACCAGCATGAACTCCAACTTGTCCTTCTCCTTCTGCAGTGTCTCTATCTCTTTCTGTAGATCAGACTTCTCTTCCTCCAGTTCCTCAGTCTCCTGTAAACCACAGCAACAAAAACCAGCTGATAAGGACACATTTTTTTAAATTAATCTTCAGTATCTGAAGGGTTCATATTTAGCTCAATTACAATTATGGTGTATGATTAGACAGCAAAGCCCCAACCACTGTTTAAGGTTCACATTGGTAAATTTCTGCATCACCTAAATGTACCACAAGAGGTTGCCATTTCCCCAAAAGAACCCAAAGCACATTGTACAGTGCCTTCAGAAAGTACTCATAACCCTTTACTTACTCCACATTGTTGTTTTACAGTCTAAATTAAAAATGGATTAGATGCAATACCCCATAATGACAAAGTGAAAATATGCTTTAGAATTTTTAGCAAATTTATTGAAAATGAAATACTCACCAGTCCTTAACAATTAAAAGCATACCTATAACATGACGCAACCACCACTATGCTTGAAAATATTGAGTGATACTCAGTAATGTGTTGGATTTGCATCAAACATAACATGTATTCAGAACAAAAAGTGAATTGCTTTGCCATGTTTTGTTTTGCCTATTTTTTTCTTTAGTGCCTTGTGCCAGGATACAGTGCCAGGATACATGTTTTAGAATATTTGTATTCTGTACAGGCTTCCTTCTTTTCACACTGTCAATTAGGTTAGTGTTGTGGAGTAACTACAATGTTGTTGATCAATCCTCAGTTTTTTTCCTATCATAGCCATTCAACTCAGTATCTGGCCTCATGGTGAAATTACTGAACGGTTTACTTCCTCTCCGGCAACTGAGTTAGGAAGGACGGCTGTATCTTTGTAATCACATGGTGAATTGATACACCATCCAAAGTGTAATTAATAACTTCATTATGCTCAAAGGGATATTCAATGTCTGCCTTTTTTTATTTTGAACCATCTACCAATAGATGCCCTTTGTGAGGCATTGAAAAACCTCCCTGGTCTTGGAGATTGAATCTGTGTTTGAAATTCACTGATCAACTGAGGGACCTTACAGATGTTCGTTTGGGTACAGAGATGGAGGTCATTCAAAAATCATGTTAACACTATTGTATTATTGCACAGTGAGTCCATGACACTTACGCATTCTTACTCCTGAACTTATTTACATAATTCCACTGACATTATGGGGTATTGTGTGTACTGAAGGCCAGTGACAAAAACAATCTCAGTTTAATCCATTTTAAATTCAGGCTGTAAGACAACATTTGGAAAAAGTCTAGGGGTATGAATACTTTCTGAAGGTACTGTAAGTTTGCTAAGGAAAAGAGTTGAGATACAGCAAAAGGGCAATCAATACACATCTTGGCGGTGTGACCGTTATCCTGATACTAAAAGTAATTCCTATTACAACTTTGTCCAAACAAAAAACACATTCATGTTTAAGGTTGTTGTTCTCAGATGGAGCTACGTGATCTAACACGCAAAACACAGCGTGTTTCCTCTAGCGTAATGTGTCATTAATGTGTCACGGACCCAGCAGACAAAGACAGACCCTTAGAAGCCTGTAGTCACCAGATCGGGAGGGCAGAAAACAGATAAGTCACAGGCCTGTCTGAGAACTTTGTCTCCAACACAAAGATATGAGAAAGTAGGAAACAAATCAGCAGACCGCCCCCCCCCCCCCCCAAAAAAAAATAGGAGCAATAGAACAAGATAAGTTTGCTGATATTGCTGGAATATGACACTTCCTTATTTGGTAATTCAACTAAGAGTCGTGTGTGGTGGAGTGAAGGCATTTTTGCTGGAAGCAGTTGGGGGGGGGGCCGCCTGCAGCACATTCCTTTCCTGTTTCTTTTGTAATTGAGCTAATGAGTCTAATTAGTGCTGTCTGCTTAGCTAGGAGGGTTAGGGCCCAGCCCATGTCTACAGCTGTCTGCACCCAGACAAAAACCCTTACATCCACTGTCAGCACGACTTAGTGCTAATAGCTAAAGTCCTCCGAGAGACCAAGACAAACCAGTGTCGCAAGGTTCTGGTTTGAGGTTGACGCATAAATACGTGCAACACTGTTTGAGAAGTGTTAGTGAACTGAGCTGAACATGAAACTGTCCTGCACAAGGGAATGTTTTTCCCCCCTTTGGTGCCTCGTTTGTACTGCCAGTGCACAACATATGAAGAATTGTAGCAACTAAGTTGACAAATAGAGTCTCTGGAATTTAAACTGACAGGGACGTGTGTATGTGCGTGTGTGTACGCGTAGGAGAGTGTTGTGCAGTTGTCTAACTAACCCCTTGGAGCATCTCAGTGAGCTCTCGTCTGCGATTGCGGCACTTGGCGGCTGCCAATTTGTTCCTCTCGCGCCTCACCCTCCTCTTCTCCTCTTCCTCAGGGGTAAGCTGAGGGCAAAAAGAACACTGAGTTGTCATTAACACTTAAGCTGAACAGAACAAGTAGAGAAGCTTTGGGTTTACAACTATAAGCCATCATCTTCAAAAATCGCCAAATTCCTCACATCTTGGTACTTTGAAAGTAGAACTCTGTTTAACAATATTAGATGTTTTAAAATGTTGCTTGCCGCCACAAGATGCTCTCCACACATAAGTAACTTTTGAACACAAGCATCTGTACACTTGTGGTCCTCACCTGCTCATCTCTCCTTCGTCGTACGCGGGTGTCCCCGACAGAGCGTATGACACCCGGGCGGGCGAGGGCAGTGTGACCCAGGAGCCCGGGGCTGTTGGAGAGGTGGTGGCTGTAGGGGTGGGAGCGTGAGTAAGGGTTGGACATGGAGGTGATCACTGTGGGCTGCACCATCCACTGCAGGTCCTGGCTGGTCGTTATGGCGTTTATCGTGGGGATGAAGGCACTGCTAGAGCCAGGCATGTCGGCCCGGTATTTCTAGATACAGGAAAGGTAGCAAAGAGAAAGGGAGGTTGGGAGAAGGAGAAAGAGGGCAGATCAGGAGAGAAATGGTGAGTGGTAGTCCTTTGCTTACTATTGCAACCTCTGACATCTTCCCGGGAAGCCCAATTCAACCACTGCCAAAATCAAACTGTTTCTAATACAGACTGAAATTAAACAGACTTCCCCTTGCTAATCAGGAAACTCTTGGGTATGTTGTGGTGGACTGCTATAACAATTGCTTCATGTGAAGCTGGTAAAATTATATTTGTAGTGTAGCTAGCCACTGAATGGCTCTGAATTCCCTGCCAGCATGCAATTGGAGCCAACTAGTGCTCTCAAATCATATTCTCATGTCGACAGCAGATGGGAGTTATATTCATAACATTGCTAACTTAGCTAGCTAACATACGCCTTAAGAAAACAATATATATTAAGTGGCTAGCATTAGCAACATTTGGAGGTCAATGAGACTGCGTGCTAGCTAACCAGCTGGGCTAGCAAATAATGTAACAAAAGTATAATTTCAGATTTTATAAATACTCCATGAATTGACTCTGAATTTCAGGAATCACAGTTGCTCCTCCTGCAGCACTGTTAAATTTTTCAGCCATTTACCCCCCCCCAAAAAAACTGTTTATCAACATAGCCTTCACAGGCTTTCATACCATTTAAAAATGAGCTTGTCCTTGTCCAGGTGGTGGACTCGACTATCCATTGGTTGCCCAAAATTCTGGGGCAGGGCCTAGCAAGTAAGTTCTGTGTGTCAACTCTAGGGGAAGACCCATCATTGTATTGGAGTAACATACCAACATGGTGACTATTTCACAGATCTCAATTTCCATTCATTTTTTTTTCTCCACTTGTTAAAGAAAAAAAAAAAACACCACTTGACATGTAGGCTATTTGACTCTGCTATCAATTTCCAAGCCCTGTAGCTTAACCACCTTGAACACACACAGGTCACCCACTCTTAATCATACTCACAAATCCTTTACATTGAAGCCTACTGTAGTAGTGAATCACTGACTCCACACACACTGTCTAGATTTGCCTGTTTAACCCCCAGAGTGGCAGTCAGTGACACATTCAGTGAATCATGGCGGGAAAGCCCGTAGTGCTGCTACTGCCTCCATCTTACTATGGCTATAGGAGAGAAGAGCTTAGTTGCGTCAATCAGCAAGTCATCTGGTGAGCAACATGGTATGGAATTGTACATCTCTGGAAAAAAATACAATCCATGGAGAAAGGTGTGATGACTAGTTTATTCCCGTCAGAAAATGTGATAGTTGTTTCGCATTGGCACTGAATGGGCCCATCTCTTTCCATATACAAGTGTAACCTATCTAATAAAATAGATTATATGAATAGATTAGATAAGACATCAAGGTTACTTGGGTATCTGAAGACTATAACGCTCATAAGACAGTGACACATTTTACCAACATTGTGAGTCGCAGCACAGAAGTGACCATCTATGAGGCAAAATATAGTAGGGGCCTACTAAATAAAGCACACTCTTAAGCCCTCATGAGGCACCTTTATGGTGATAGAGTTGAGTTAAAAGGCAAGGATATGACACCAGTGAGCGTGTCCATTGTACAGACAATGAAAGCTCTTACAATGTTCGATGATTAATTCATCCATCCATTATGTTGTGATGAGTCATGTTGGGGATATGTAACGCATGTGCATAAAACGGTCAGTTCCAGTAAGGCGGAAGGGTATTATATTAGGTTAGAGAGAAAAACCAGGTCCCCCACCAATACATTCCAGAAGTGAGGCAACAGTGAAAATTCCATTGCATTCATAAATCCCAGGGGCAGATAACTAACCAGAAGGTAAAACTATAAATTGAGTAATCTACACGGAGAGGTCATACATTTCTGGTAAAGAGGGGGGAGATATGAAAATATGTCAAGTAAGGCGATTGTGCAAACTTGATTTTAGAGACAATAGGTGAATCGACCGTGGGTAAACTAATTAAAAAGGCATGAAAAGCACCATTGTTTGGAAACATTTCAGGTGTAGGGTCCAAATAAAAACACAGCCAACACGTTTCATGGCACCGAGATTTGTCTCCAATAAACTAGTATGTCAGTCCTAGTGCCCCGGAAAACTTTCCCTGCTTTCCCGGATTCTGGTCAATAACATACTGGGACTGGACCACTGATGTAAGAGAAGAAGGAAAAAAACAGACCACTTAAACAATACTTGTCCTCCGCCCCCAGAAAACTAAAAGGATGTAAAATTCCAGGAACTTTTGTCTGCATAATACTAAACCCTTCCAGGGTAGAGAAAGCACCAACGGCAATGCTTGACTATCTCGAAGCTGATGTAACCCATACGGTCATTTGATGTATAGGCTCATTTCAAAAGACCAACTTAAACTATGACCAGTCCAGCTATTGTGCTTCCGCACGTCAACTGGTTCCATTTGGCAGAAGCAGACGTCATCATGACAAAATCCAAAAATTGGCACCCGTCTTCAGCGTGATAGCCTTGACAATACTGTAGCTACGCATCAAGTTAGGCCTACCAATCGAAGAGTGTGTCAGTGGGTAGAAACTCAGACAAATGCAGTGGCATTTAGATACAATGAAACTCAAATTAAGCTAATGATAGTTGTGAATATCAATATTTTCATTTGAGAGAAGAGAAAATAGTGTTGGTTACCTGGTAGCTTGAGGTAGAGATTGGACTGCCGATCGTGCTGCTGCCGCTCGTGAATGACTCTGGCTGGGCAGGAGAAGTGCTGCTGCCGCGGGACGAGGTGTCGTAGTTCACGGAGTAGTCCTGGTACATGATCCAGGAAAGAGGACGATTTCAGTAGATGATATGAGCGCCGACGCTCTCAAAAAAACGAACAGTTGACTTGAACAGTCTTTAAAACAGAGAACCCTCAAAATTCTCAAAATAGCCTGGCTATTAGTGCAATAAATCCAGTCTCTTCGAAATGAAATAACTTAAGGTAATTACCAAGAGGTAAAGCAGATTTATTTTGTCCTCTCCAAAATAATTATCTCCTTGAGAATAACTTCAGCTATTGTTCTTTCCTCCACTGCTAGCCTATTCGGGTGTGCTACAAGATCCAACTTCAAGAAAAAAAAGTCAGCAGGACACCTACTTTCGCTGTCAAAACAGAGTTGACGGAGAATAGACCCGTTTTGCGTGTGAGTCACAGACAGAAGCTTTGTTTGCTTTCCACCTTAGCCTACTCTATAGAATCCCTTCCCCAAGACACATTTATTTCAGCTATCCCTTGGAACAGTTCTGTATTTCTTTCTATATCCCTTCACCGAACTTCCTAAAATGACTCACTCTAATAGCAATATGAACAAATGCAACCGCTTATCAACGCTAACGGCTCCCACGTCACAGTCCCTGGGCGTAGACACTTCACTTGGGAAGGGGTTATCACAGCTAAGATTGTAAAAATCAGCACACAGTATCGTAAATCAGTTTTATTGTTTATACATGACATAGTTAAAGGGGATTTATTATGTTTATGCTAAATGTTTATGCACATGTATATAAAATCCGTTGGAGGTGAGATACACCGTTTGTCTGATTTGGTACGGTCCATTGACGCATGTTTCCTGAAATGGGCAGTTGCGTCAGAGGACACGCGTGTGGGTTTCCTTGGTAAAGACACGTCAGAGACTGGAAGGGATTACCTCCCCTCCCTCAACACACTTTCTCATCTCTTGCTCTAGGGAAAGGGTATCTGGGCCGCACAGAGCAGGTCTATGCAGTTAATCACCGCATGTTATATCTTTATCTTGCAGTCCTTGTGGATTTTCATTTCATAACTATTCAAAGTGTTTGAAGCTTTTGATTTTTACCGAAGAGAGAGAAAGAGAGAGGGAGAACGCAATCGAGAGGGATGATATCCCTTGAAAAAAAAAATCTCAGCTTCAGTATGTCAATTCCTGCCCTTATGTGTAGCCCAAGTAACAGATAGATGTCGCTAGGCCAACAGTAACGGGAAATAATAAAGGAAACGCTACCACTTTCTCGACATTCTTTCCCCCGTCTCGAGTCCTCATAGCACATCGAACTATTTGGACCAGTGACATTTCAGAAAATACATCTTGCAAAGGCATTTTGCTTATGTGGTTCATGCAGGATATATTGGTTATTTTGCTGTAAGGACATCTGGAAACAAAACACAACACAAAAAAATGCTATGGAATTATCATAGAGTGCAGCTGTGGATAATGTGTTACACAAAAATGTGTTTCATAGCTACAGCAAAGGATGCGCCATGAAATGTGGGGTAATTCAGACGCAGTTCCAGGAGGGCATAGAGCCCAGAATACGCCACGTAGAAGAGGCATACTAAATGCCAAATTAACTGCAATCCAATGTTATATGGTTCCTATGTTAATCGTTAAAACCACAACTACAAATAACACCACTAAAATAGTGTTTGTTACATGCATCCTTGCCAAGAAAGCGTTTTTAAAAGAGATGCCTACGCTCAACAAACCACCGTTAAATTAGGTCTACACTTGTTTAGGAAACGTTCAAAACGAAAGACCAATGACAGAGACCAAGGGTGTTCTTCCAATATGACACAAAAGGAATAACAAATATTGGGAGTTACCTCAAATGACCTTTGAATTAATTGAGTCGCCCTTGACCTATAGCCATAATCTGTTCAAGATAGTTTCCAGAGTGGTCCAATATGAAAAGCCAGGCTAAAGGGAAATAGTTGAAAGGTAAAAGCTACAATGAGACCAAAGGTGATATAAAAACTTAAATGTAGGCTTGGGGTAGTGCCAGATAGAACCTAGACTTTTGATCATTGCGCCCCATCGTCCACATTTGGTAGCCTGTAGATCAGGTGTGCAAACAGCCTTTGGGGTTTACTCCCTCTCAACATAAACAATGTGTTATATAATCCATAACATGAATTATAGTGTGTGATGTGCAAGTTTCAGCATAGGTAATGAAATAACTAATTTTCAATATATTGCATCAGATTCTTATGACTAATTTAGTCTGCAAACTGACCTACATGGCAATGATGTTTAGAACAATAAAGCGCATTGGCCCTTTCCTGCATTTGAGTCTTTCTGCTGCCGAGTTCCAGTCAGACATGTGAGGGGGTCATCTATATTCATCACCAACAATGTGAGGAATGCTTGGTATGAGAATGGCAAATTGCAGGAATCAAAAGCAGGTACAGTGGGGTAAAAAAGTATTTAGTCAGCCACCAATTGTGCAAGTTCTCCCACTTAAAAATATGAGAGAGGCCTGTAAATGTTCATCATAGGTACACTTCAACTATGACAGACAAAATGAGAAAAACAAATCCAGAAAATCACATTGTAGGATTTTTAATGAATTTATTTGCAAATTATGGTGGAAAATAAGTATTTGGTCACCTACAAACAAGCAAGATTTCTGGCTCTCACAGACCTGTAACAACTTCTTTAACTTCTTGGATATAGGGGGCGCTCTTTTAATTTATGGATAAAAAAACGTGCCCGTTTTAAGCGCAATATTTTGTCACGAAAAGATGCTCGACTATGCATATAATTGACAGCTTTGGAAAGAAAACACTCTGACGTTTCCAAACCTGCAAAGATATTATCTGTGAGTGCCACAGAACTCATGCTACAGGTGAAACCAAGATGAAACTTCAAACAGGAAATGAGCAGAATTTTTGAGGCTCTGTTTTCCATTGTCTCCTTATATGGCTGTGAATGTGCCATGAACGAGCCTAAGCTTTCTGCCGTTTCCCCAAGGTGTCTGCAGTATTGTGACGTGTTTGTAGGCATATCATTGGAAGATTGGCCATAAGAGACTAAATTTACCAGGGGTCCGCCCGGTGTCCTTTGTCTAAATTGGTGCGTAATCTTCAAGCTGCACGCATTCATCCATGTGATTCAGGGGAGAGAGGAGACTTCCACAAACTATATATCATCGAAGAGATATGTGAAAAACACCTTGAGGATTGATTCTAAACAACGTTTACCATGTTTCAGTCGATATTATGGAGTTAATTTGGAAAAAAGTTCTGCGTTTCGATAACTGAATTTTCGGGGGTTTTTGGTAGCCAAACGTGATGTACAAAACGGAGCGATTTTTCCTACACAAAGAATCTTTTTGGAAAAACGGAACATTTGCTATCTGAGAGTCTCCTCATTGAAAACATCCGAAGTTCTTCAAAGGTAAATTATTTTATTTGAATGCTTTTCTTGTTTTTGTGAAAATGTTGCCCGCTCAATGCTAACGCTAAATGCTACGCTAGCTATCAATACTGTTACACAAATGCTTGTTTTGCTATGGTTGAAAAGCATATTTTGAAAATCTGAGATGGCAGTGTTGTTAACAAAAGGCTAAGCTTGAGAGCTAGCATATTTATTTCATTTCATTTGCGATTTTCATGAATAGTTAATGTTGCGTATTGAAATGTCAGAATAATAGTAGAGAGAATGATTTATTTCAGCTTTTATTTCTTTCATCACTTTCCCAGTGGGTCAGAAGTTTACATACACTCAATTAGTATTTTGTAGCATTTCCTTTAAATTGTTTAAATTTGGGTCACACGTTTTGGGTAGCCTTCCACAAGCTTCCCACAATAAGTTGTGTGAATTTTGGCCCATTCCTCCTGACAGAGCTGGTGTAACTGAGTCAGGTTGGTCGGCCTCCTTGCTCGCACACACTTTTTTAGTTCTGCCCAAAAATGTTCTACAGGATTGAGGTCAGGGCCTTCTGATGGCCACTCCAATACCTTGACTTTGTTGTCCTTTAGCCATTTTCCACAACTTTGGAAGTATGCTTTGGGTCATTGTCAATTTGGAAGACCCATTTGTGACCAAGCTTTAACTGATGTCTTGAGATGTTGCTTCAATATGTCCACATCATTTTCTTTCCTCATGAAGCTATCTATTTTGTGAAGTACACCAGACCCTCCTGCAGCAAAGCACCCCCACAACATGATGCTGCCACCCCCGTGCTTCACGGTTGTGATGGTGTTCTTCAGCTTGCAAGCATCCCCCTTTTTCCTCCAAACATAACAATGGTCATTATGGCCAAACAGTTATATTTTTGTTTCATCAGACCAGAGAACATTTCTCCAAAAAGTCCGATCTTTGTCCCTATGTGCAGTTGCAAACCGTAGTCGGGCTTTTTTATGGCGGTTTTGGATTAGTGGCTTCTTCCTTGCTGAGCGGCCTTTCAGGTTATGTCAAAATTGGACTCATTTTACTGTGGATATAGATACTTTTGTACCCGTTTCCTGCAGCATCTTCACAACGTCCTTTGCTGTTGTTCTGGGATTGATGTGCACTTTTCGCACCAAAGTAGGAGACAGTACATGTCTCCTTCCTGAGCGGTATTGACGGCTGTGTGGTCCCATGGTGTTTATACTTTATACTATTGTTTATACTATTGTTTGTACAGATGAACGTGGTACCTTCAGATGTTTGGAAATTGCTCCCAAGGATGAACCAGACTTGTGGAGGTCTACAAAAACATTTCTGATGTCTTGGCTGATATCTTTTGATTTTCCCATGATGTCAAGTGAAGAGGCACTGAGTTTCAAGGTAGGCCTTGAAATACATCCACAGGTACACCTCCAATTGAATCAAATGATGTCAATTAGCCTATCAGAAGCTTCCAAAGCCATGCCATACATTTCTGGAATTGTAACGATTCTCGTCCACCTCTTCTGAGGAGGAGTAGGAAGATGGATCGGAGGACCAATGTGGTACGTGTTCATGACGATAGTTATTCAACTCAGAACACTAAAACAAAAATAACAACGAGAATGATACGAAACAGTCCTGTCTGGTGACATACACAAAGACAGAAAATAAACACCCACGAAACACTGGTGGAAAAAGGCTACCTAAGTATGATTCTCAATCAGAGACAACTAACGACACCTGCCTCTGAGAACCATACCAGGCCAAACGCAAAACACAACATAGAAAACGGAACATAGACAACCCACCCAACTCACGCCCTGACCATACTAAAACAAAGACAAATCAAAGGAACTAAGGTCAGAACATGACAGGAATTTTCCAAGCAGTTTAAAGGCACAGTCAACTTAGTGTATGTAAACTCCTGACCCACTTGAATTGTGATACAGTGAATTATAAGTGAAATAATCTGTCTGTAAACAATTGATGGAAAAATTACTTGTTATGCACAAAGTAGATGTCCTAACCAACTTGCCAAAACTATAGTTTGTTAACAAACCAAATAGGAGACATAAAAAGGATCTCTAAGGTCAGGGCATACAGAACCCACCCCAAAGTTGCCGATTCCGGACGCAAAACCTGAACCTATAGGGGAGGGTCTGCATGGGCATCTATCCGCGGTGGCGGCTCAGGTGCGGGACGCAGACCCCGCTCCACCACTGGCTCACCCGACTTTGGTGGCACCTCTGGTGTTGGGACCCTCGACGCCGACCCTCGTTGCGGGCCCCGGACTAGGCACTGTCTCTTGAGGCCCCGGACTAGGCACCTTCTCTGGAGGCCCCGGACTGGGCACCGTCTCTGGAGGCCCCGGACTGGGCACCGTCTCTGGAGGCCCCGGACTGGGCACCGTCTCTGGAGGCCCCGGATTGGGCACCGTCTCTGGAGGCCCCGGACTGGGCACCGTCTCTGGAGGCTCCGGACTGGGCACCGTCTCTGGAGGCTCCGGACTGGGCACCGTCTCTGGAGGCTCCGGACTGGAGACCGTCTCTGGAGGCTCCGGACTGAAGGACGTCGCTGGAGGCTCCAGACTGGAGACTGTCGCTGGAGGCTCCGGACTGAAGGACGTCGCTGGTGGCTTCGTGCCATGACTCCTCACTGGAGGCTTCGTGCCGTGGATCATCACTGGAGGCTTCTTGCTGTGGATCATCACTGGAGGCTGCACCCCCTTTGCACCCCCGTTTGCCCTCAGAATAGCCTCAATTCGTCAGGGCATGGACTCTACATGGTGTCGAAAGCATTCCACAGGGATGCTGGCCCATGTTGACTCCAATGCTTCACAGAGTTGTCAAGTTGACTGGATGTCCTTTAGGAGGTTGACAATTTTTTATACACACAGGAAACTGTTGAGCGTGAAAAACTCAACAGCGTTGCCGTTCTTGACACACGCAAACCAGTGTGCCTGGCACCTACTACCATACTATGTTCAAAGTCACAAATATTTTGTCTTGCGCATTCACCCTCTGAATGGCAGACATACACAATCCATGCCTCAATTGTCTTAAGAGTATAAATCATTCTTTAACCTGCCTCCTCCCCTTCATCTCATCGGAATTCACCTGGTCAGTCTATGTCATGAAAAGAGCAGGTGTTCCTAATATTTTGTACACTCAGTTTTACTGTATGTGCGCAGGAAAATAGAGCATGCTGCAGACAGCATAGAGAATAAAAATATATGTTTAGAATTGATAATTGATCGCATGGTGCAAGAACGAATGCAAATAATTGTTTATTGAATGTTATGATGGACACAGCTTTGTAGAACCAAAACACACACAGCCTCTGCTTAACAAACTCGAACTCGAGAACAAATTGTTTGGGGGTCTGCCTGGGTGCTGCAGTTCACGAACGATATCATGCTTATCACCCCTCACAGCAGTCAAGCAATGCATTCCGCCAAGAGACGTTCACAATCTAATCCGGTTACAATTAGACATTGTTTCAAATGTATCAATACATAATTTTGCAATCAACAAATGTACATACTCATTGATTAATAATATGTACATTACTTATATAGTTTAAGAAGATTTATTCATAAAAGTAATTATACATTGTTACCTAATTGTTTTACATGGGCTCTCTACAGCCTCATCAACAATGTAGGACAAGGCCGTGCAACACATAGGTAGTCACATAGGTAGTTACAAACAGTACAGGAATGAAATCATCAACATTTAATGATCTCATCTTTACTAATGCTGCAGACATGTGCTTTCAAGCAGTATCCAAATTCATCGGATGTAGTGATCACAATATAATAGCCATATCTAGGAAAACCAAAGTTCCAAAGGATGGACCTAATATAGTGTATAATAGGTCATACAATAAGTTTTGTTGTGATTCTTATGTTGATGATGTAAAGAATATGTGCTGGTCTGTGGTGTGTAATGAGGAGCAACCAGACCTTGCACTTGACACAATTATGAAATTGCTTATTCCAGTTACTAATAAGCACACACCATTAAGGAAATGACTGTAAAAACTGTTAAATCCCCTTGGATTGATGAGTAATTGAAAAATTGTATGGTTGAGAGGGATAAAGGCAAAAGGTATAGCAAATAAGTCTGGCAGCACAACCGATTGGCAACGTACTGCATATTGAGAAATCATGTGACTGAACTGAATAAAAAGAAGAAGAAACTGTGCTGTGAAACACAGATAAATGATATAAAGAACAAAAGTAAAAAGCTTTGGAGCACCTTAAATGAAACTTTGGGTAAAAAGGCTACTCAGCTCCATCATTCATGGCTCATTCACCACAAAACCCACTGATGTTGCCAACTACTTTAATTATTAGCAAACTTAGGCATGCCATGACAACAACAAACACTGACACTACACATCCAAGTATATCTGACCAAATTATGAAAGACAAGCATTGTAATTTTTTATTCCGTAAAGTGAGTCTGGAAGAAGTGAAAAAATTTATGTTGTCCAGACAACAATGACAAGCCACTGGGGTCTGACAACTTCAATGGAAAATTACTAAGGATAATAGCGAATTATATTACCACTCCTATTTGCCACATTTTCAATCAAAGTCTACTAGAATGTGTGTGCCCTCAGACCTGGAGGGAAGCAAAAGTAATTCCACTACCCAAGAATAGTAAAGCTCCCTTTTTTTTAAGTGTTTGACCAGATACAATGCTATTTCACAGTAAACAATTGACAACATAATTTCAGAATGATTGTAAGGAAGGACACTCAACAAGCACAGCACTTACACAAATGACTGATGATTGGCTGAGAGAAATTGATGATAAAAAGATTGTGGGGGCTGTTTTGTTAGACCTCAGTACGGCTTTTGACATTATTGATCATAGTCTGCTGCTGGAAAAATATGGTGTTATGGCTTTACACGCTCTGCTATATTGTGGATAAAGAGTTACCCGTCTTACAGAACACAAAAAGTGTTATTTAATGGAAGCCTCTCCAACTTAGTCCAGGTAGAATTCCCAGGGCAGCTGTCTAGGCCCCTTACTTTTTAAAATAGTTTTTAAAGACAGTGTGTCATGTATGCGGTGACTCACTTCTATACACGTCAGCTACTATAGCGACTGAAATGATTGCAACATTTAACAAAGAGCTGCAGTTCGTTGATGTGTCTAAACTGCTTGGCGTAACACTGGAGTGTCATGGTCATGGTCAAAACATATTGATACAACAGTAGCTAAGATGGGGACAAGTCTGTCCATAATAAAGCGCTGCTCTGCCTATTTAACAACACTTTCAACAAGGCAGATCCTACAGGGCCTAGTTTAGTCACACCTGGACTACTGGTCAGTCGTGTGGTAAGGTGTCACATAGAGGGACTTAGGAACATTACAATTGGCTTAGAGCAGGGCAGCAGAGTTAACATTAATGATATGCATGTCTGTCTTTGTTTGTTGGTTTGGCAATGCCACTGTCAGCCAGAATATGCTGAGAAGGATTATCACCACACCAAGCAAGGTACTTGGAGTCAAACGGACAGGCCTGGATGAGATCTTTAAGGTCAGGAACCTCCGCAAGGCTCCCAAAATAATTTTAGACCCAAGCCACCCCATGTACCCGGACTTTAAACTACTCCCCTCTTGGCGCGGGTATACAGGGCACACCTCAGCAGGAAAAACAGAACTAGACAATCATTTGTGCCAGATGTGATATCCCTCCTAAATAGCTTGGGCTAATGTTCCTATCGATTCAGTAAGGCCAGTAGGCTAGTCTTTAAAAAAATGTTTTATTGGTATGTAAATGTTCTGAAAGTTGTATTGTCAATTGTGTTATGTATTTAAAACACCACTGTGTACATGACACTGCAACAAAATTTCCCCACGGGGACAATAAAGTCAGTAAGTAAGTCTCTCATGGCTCAAAGTGGAGAAGAGATTGACTTCATCACTACTTCTAGTTGAAGTGTTGACAAGTGGAGTGCACAGAGCTGTCTGTTCAAAATACTAGCACACACCTCGGACACCCATGCGTATTTCACAAGACATGCCACTGGAGGTCTCTTCACAATCCCCAAGTCCAGAACAGACTATGACTATGACTACATGGCATTCTATTCCACATCAGGTAACTGATGCCAGCAGTAAAATCAGATAAAAAAAAACAGATAAAAAACATCTTATGGAACAGCGGGGACTGTGAAGACACACACAAACACAGGTACAGACACACTCTAGCACACGCACTCTACACACACGTACATTGTAATATTGTTTTATGGTGGTTTGTATTGGAGATATGTGTAATTATGTTATATGATGATAATGTTATATGATGTACTGTTTTATCGTACATTATTTTATGGTGGCAGGTAGCCTAGTGGTTAGAGCGTTGGACCAGTAACTGAAAGGTTGCTGGATCGAATCCCTGAGCTGACAAGGTAAAAATCTGTTCTGCCCCTGAACAAGGCAGTTAACCCACTGTTCCTCGGTAGGCTGTCATTGTAAATAAGAATTTGTTCTTTAACTGACTTGCCTTGTTAAAAAAAATAATGTTAGCCTTGGCAGCAGCGAATGCGGATCCTTAATAAATACAAATAGCGTGTAATTTCCTGCATGAGATCAGGAGGGTCAAACCCTTTTGACCCACTGCCTTCAATGGCTAAACCCAGTTCCTATTGTTTTTATCTCCACCAACAGCTGGCATTCAAACAAAACACAACTCAGTTTATAAATCAATAGAGGTCAAGATCAATGTTTGACCATCCACCTCCATATGACCGTATGAGACAAAACACCATTCTGTTAGCTGGTTACAGTTTCAGTGGTATTGTAATATCCATCTATATAACGCGTGGCTTTGTTTTGCTGCAGGGCTTATGTTAATTTCAGCATGACATCAGTGCAAATATAATAATGACGGTACATTATGGTACAGATATATGGAAGACATGTTTCAAATACACTCCCATGCATTTAACTCAGGTATTTGAAAATATTTGAAATACATTTTTGAAAATACTGTAGAATGATTTCCAAGTGTATTTCCAAATACATTAAAATATTAAATGACTTGTCTTTCAAAGAAAATATATCTGAATACTTGATTTGAATGTATGTGAAAGTAATTGAGATATTTGAAATAGTATTTGTCTGATTGAATTATATAAATAGTATGCTTTTTGGTGTACTAATGTTTTCACTTGTGCGAAGACAAATCTGAAAGATTAGGAACATAAGGTAACGTGTAATGATGAAAGTGTTAAGATAAAAGTGAGATGGCTGGAAAGGCGGGGAGAAGAACTGTGTGATTAACCAGACTATAAACTGAAGTGGGCTCAGTTCCATTTGTTTAAAAGTTAGCCAAGGATATGAACTGATATTCAAAGTATGAGAAAATGTTTACATCGGCTATCAAATCATTTAATGAATGTATGGATGACAAAACTAATTTGTTTTCTTTCTCTGTATCACCTCCGCAACAGTATTTTTTAAACAGGTTTAATTAACACTCTAACCTGGATAATACCTCATGTGATCAGACTAGCTAATCTGATCACTCCAAATGCTGTCTATGCGTGCACACGCTAAAGTGCTGACTCGGAGGGCAATGGGGTAAAGGATCAGGCAGGGAACTAGGCAGTGTGAGCTGTTATTGCAGTCATATGCATGTGGTGTATGTACAACTATTTATGATGTCAGCATGACAGTCATATATATGTATTTTACATATAAACATTCAAAAGCCTAGTTGTACTACCATTATTATTATTGTTATTGTTATTATTATACTATACGGTAGCTGACATGTTATCCAGGTGACTGAAAATATAGTGGTTTGTCTATAAGATTTTCTAACCACCACCTGAATTTAAGCAAGAACATATGTTGTTACAACCTATTTTAAATGACAAAATGTAAGAGCCAAATATGCACCCCTTTGTTGGTGACATCTACCATGGTCTTCATAATGTTACTACATTTCATGTAATATTTTGAAGAACCAGTGCTCAAGATGACAACCCATTCACGTCATGAACCTTGCACAGATTTGTATTATATTTTAAACCAGATTGGTAGACACAGCTGATCCATATTAGCAACCTATCTTTCTGCATTTGTATTTGTCGGTTACCATGGTGACTAATGTCAAGTAGTAAGAAACAGAGGAGCACACCAGCACAATCGAGCGTTCCTGACCATAGTGGAATGTGTGATACAGAGGAGAATTGTTTTTATCCAAGTGCAGTTTTAACCCTCTGGTCTCTATTCTGACAGCCGTCGTTATGATGTGAACTAATTAGAGGGTCAGAGCAAGAAAATCAGAAAGCCTATATGGTGTTTTGGACACGTCAAGCCAAGAGCTTCCAGGGCTTCATAGTGATTGATAACCCCACCTATGATCTATTTCTATGACTCGATCATAAACTTCTTCTTTACATCCTTGTCAGATCACTGATCTGTTCAAGGAGGTATGGGCAGGCTTTGATACAATTTTAAACAGGTGGTGATCTCAGGGATCCAACCTTTAAAGGTTGCTTATGGATGAGGCGCTAGTAGGTAGGCCTACCTCTTTGCTTATTTTAAACAGTATTCGAGTATTCGTAGTAGTCAACAAACCTTGCATTCATAATGCCTCAGTCTCCTTATAATTTCAATATGTCATAAAGTATCCAATTGGACACTAGTGCTGTAGAAAAAAGAATAGCCTTATGTGAAAACCTCTGAGGAATAGCACTGGCTAAAATGCCAACTTGCCATTATGTAGCAACCACCAAATGGTTCTTTGTTTGTTTGCTGAGGGCGGAAAAATCGAGCTGGTGACCTGAGAGGTGACTCAATGTTGTTAAGGAACGCTACGGTTCAACACTTCTCCTTTGTATGTTGACAACCCACAACTCCTTTGTATGTTGACAACCCGTCCATAACATAGTGGACTAAAGGTGATTCTCGATATTCGTTGCTAAATGCTATACAATTCTGCAATGGAATCATAACCTTTACCCTAGCCATTCTAGTAGCAAAAACAAGCTGCAACAACACCATGTGCAACAAGAGATGACTGTGAGTGAAGGTACCATATGTGACCTGTTTCAGGAAACTAGGCTCCATCTGCAGCTATGGATAAACAGGACCCTCGTACGTCCATCACCTTACCGGACATTTCGCCAACTTGTTTTGCAGACTGGAAAAAGGCCCAATAAAAACAATGACAAAGTAACCTGTCAGTTACAGGTTACAGGTCAGTTACACCTGACAAGTAGTGCTGTAGGTCAGGTTTTTATTTTGGTAGTTCTCGTCCTTGTTTTCACCCTTCACTGCTCCAAAACAGGTCAAATCGAATTGTGTTTTCAGTAGTGCTTTTCAAGGGAACCACAACACAATGGGGAAGTTTATCTCTGTCTGTCAACAATGTTGTCCAGTGCATACGAAAATGTCGGCCTGAGCGGGAAGGCCTGTCAGCTTGGAATGTTAATGGCTTTTTTTGGGGTCGGAGAGCAAGTCGTGCTCCCATTAACTACACTTTTTTATTTTATTTATTTTTATTTCACCTTTATTTAACCAGTTAGGCTAGTTGAGAACAAGTTCTCATTTGCAACTGTGACCTGGCCAAGATAAAGTATAGCAGTGTGAACAGACAACAACAGAGTTACACATGGAGTGAACAATTAACAAGTCAATAACACAGTAGAAAAAAAGAGTCTATATACATTGTGTGCAAAAGGCATGAGAAGGTAGGCGAATAATTACAATTTTGCAGATTAACACTGGAGTGATAAATGATCAGATGATCATGTACAGGTAGAGATATTGGTGTGCAAAAGAGCAGAAAAGTAAATAAATATAAACAGTATGGGGATGAGGTAGGTAAAATTGGGTGGGCTATTTACCGATAGACTATGTACAGCTGCAGCGATCGGTTAGCTGCTCAGATAGCAGATGTTTGAATTTGGTGAGGGAGGTAAAAATCTCCAACTTCAGCGATTTTTGCAATTCGTTCCAGTCACAGGCAGCAGAGAACTGGAACGAAAGGTGGCCAAATGAGGTGTTGGCTTTAGGGATGATCAGTGAGATACACCTGCTGGAGTGCGTGCTACGGGTGGGTGTTGCCATCGTGACCAGTGATCTGAGATAAGGCGGAGCTTTACCTAGCATGGACTTGTAGATGACCTGGAGCCAGTGGGTCTGGCAACGAATATGTAGCGAGGGCCAGCCGAGAGCATACAGGTCGCAGTGGTGGGTGGTATAAGGTGCTTTAGTAACAAAACGGATGGCTCTGTGATAAACTGCATCCAGTTTGCTGAGTATGATCCTCACTAACTGATCCTTTCTTATGATGACTCCCAAATACCATAGAGAGCGACACACAGGCAGAATATCTCTTTTGTCACTGTGCACACTCAAATGAGCATCGTCCTGTCTGAATACTCTCTTTACAGACACATTAACGAGGGAAAATCAGGAATCCAGAAATTGTGCTTATATCCCTGGATTCCCATGTAATGCTTGACCAAGATTACCACACAATAGACTTGAGCTTGTATTTCTTAATCTTGAAGAAAATAATTCATGGTGCTGCGATGTGTGTGCCAATAACTGCCTCAAGCTCAGCATGTTGCTTCTAATCTGCAAGAATCGTCCCAATAATTTTGTGTTTTATCTATGCTTTTGATCATGTTCCCTCATGTACATTTTAAATGGAAGCAAATGAGCAGGCATCTCTATAATGACTGATGAGTATTCCCACTAGGGCTTCTCTTCTAGGTGCTAAGGGACAGTCAGCTGGTGAAGACGAAGAGACTGACTTCTCCTGACTGCTCTTGTCTCACGCACAACAGACTCTTTTTTTCCCTTTTGCCATACACAAACAACTACAGCACAAATGCAAGGGAAGAGAAAAGAGGAGACAGGAGTGAAAAAGGAGGAAGGAGGGAGGGGTGGGGGGCAGAGTCTTTTCCCGAGGTCTACTCCTCCGGTGAGTCCATTTCTTCTGGCTGGGTGGAGGCTTAATGCGAGTGTGGAAAAGTGGAAAATTTAATTAGGCTGCCAAGGGGGGTTTGTGTCACTTGGCACGAGCAACCCCACTCCCCTTCACTCTTTCATTACTGTGTTTGTTGTAGTCCAACCCGCACCTCACTTTTTACCCACAGTCCTTGGGGACATGACCTACAGGGCTGACGGGGCAGATCGAGGTCAACCGTGTACAGCTGTGCAGTGGCCACATACTGTATAGCTGGCCGAGCATTTTATTGAGCTGCCATCGAGTGTCAGGGTAGTTTCAGGTGCTGTTGTCTCTGGATTGGGTTAACATTTCTTTATGGTTACGCAAAAAAGGGCAAATATTATTTGTAGCTACATACTGTACAGCCTCACAACAAAATGTAATATTAATGAGCTTAAACGTCAGACATTTGTAGGTGTGTATGAGAGTATGTGTGTGATGGTGTGCCAATTTGATTTAATCTATATAGCCAAAATGGTACTTACAGTGAGGAGAACAAGTATTTGATACACTGCCGATTTAGCCGATTTTCCTACTTACAAAGCATGTAGAGGTCTGTAATTTATATCATAGGTGCACTTCAACTGTGAGAGATGGAATCTAAAACAAAAATCCAGAAAATCACATTATGATTTTTAAGTAATTCATTTGCATTTTATTGCATGAAATAAGTTTTTGATACATCAGAAAAGCAGAACTTAATATTTGGTACAGAAACCTTTGTTTGCAATTACAGAGATCACACGTTTCCTGTAGTTCTTGACCAGGTTTGCACACAATGCAGCAGGGATTTTGGCCCACTCCTCCATTCAGACCTTCTCCAGATTCTTCAGGTTTCGGGGCTGTCGCTGGGCAATACAGACTTTCAGCTCCCTCCAAAGATGTTCTATTGGGTTCAGGTCTGGAGACTGGCTAGGCCACTCCAGGACCTTGAGATGCTTCTTACGGAGCCACTCCTTAGTTGCCCTGGCTGTGTGTTTTGGGTCTTTGTCATGCTGGAAGACCCAGCCATGACCCATCTTCAATGCTCTTACTGAGGGAAGGAGGTTGTTGGCCAAGATCTTGCGATACATGGCCCCATCCATCCTCCCCTCAATACTGTGCAGTCATCCTGTCCCCTTTGCAGAAAAGCACCCCCAAAGCATGATGTTTCCACCTCCATGCTTCACGGTTGGGATGGTGTTCTTGGGGTTGTGCTCATCCTTCTTCTTCCTCCAAACACGGCGAGTGGAGCTTAGACCAAAAAGCTCTATTTTTGTCTCATCAGTCCACATGACCTTCTCCCTTTCCTCCTCTGGATCATCCAGATGGTCATTGGCAAACTTCAGACGGGCCTGGACATGCGCTGGCTTGAGCAGGGGGACGAGTATAGTATATACATATGAGATGAGTATGTAAACAAAGTGGCATAGTTAAAGTGGCTAGTGATACATGTATTACATAAAGATGCAGTAGATGATAGAGTACAGTATATACGTATACATATGAGATGAATAATGTAGGGTATGTAAACATTATATTAGGTAGCATTGTTTAAAGTGGCTAGTGATATATTTTACATCATTTCCCATCAATTCCCATTATTAAAGTGGCTGGAGTTGAGTCAATGTGTTGGCAGCAGCCACTCAATGTTAGTGGTGGCTGTTTAACAGTCTGATGGCCTTGAGATAGAAGCTGTTTTTCAGACTCTTGGTCCCAGCTTTGATGCACCTGTACTGACCTCGCCTTCTGGATGATAGCGGGGTGAACAGGCAGTGGCTCGGGTGGTTGTTGTCCTTGATGATCTTTATGGCCTTCCTGTAACATCGGGTGGTGTAGGTGTCCTGGAGGGCAGGTAGTTTGCCCCCGGTGATGCGTTGTGCAGACCTCACTACCCTCTGGAGAGCCTTACGGTTGTGGGCGGAGCAGTTGCCGTACCAGGCGGTGATACAGCCCGCCAGGATGCTCTCGATTGTGCATCTGTAGAAGTTTGTGAGTGCTTTTGGTGACAAGCCGAATTTCTTCAGCCTCCAGAGGTTGAAGAGGCGCTGCTGCGCCTTCTTCACGATGCTGTCTGTGTGAGTGGACCAATTCAATTTGTCTGTGATGTGTATGCCGAGGAACTTAAAACTTACTACCCTCTCCACTACTGTTCCATCGATGTGGATAGGGGGATGTTCCCCCCCCCCCCCCTATTAATTCAGGTAATGAGTGGAACAGGAGGGCTTCTTAAAGAAAAACTAACAGGTCTGTGAGAGCTGGAATTCTTACTGGTTGGTAGGTGATCAAATACTTATGTCATGGAATAAAATGCAAATTAATTACTTAAAAATCATACAATGTGATTTTCTGGATTTTTGTTTTAGATTCCGACTCTCACAGTTGAGGTGTACCTATGATAAAAAATTACAGACCTCTACATGCTTTGTAAGTAGGAAAACCTACAAAATCGGCAGTGTATCAAATACTTGTTCTCCCCACTGTATCTATAGAACAGTGCTAATCTTTATAGCTAAAAAAGTTATAATCGGCATAACACAATATTTGGTAATAAGCCTGTTACTGTAAATAGCGAGAATTCAATGTAAAAAAAAAACGAAATTCATTTTGAGCACATTTCACTCAAACATGAATTCGAAAACCTGAAAAAATGTAAAAAATGCAGTTCTAATTTCGTGTTCATCTATAATTGACATATCACATGCTTACAGTAGGCTACTTCACATTAATTTAGGCTCAGGTAAAGTTTTCCAAGTTGCATGGACACTAGTCCACACACTATGAGAAGTTACCAACATGCACGTATTTATATCTATTTATTTCCTGCCTGTCCAAGTCCCGGCTGTCACTCCACCTGACAGGTCTATCAGTGTACAATGCAGATTGGGATGTGTCCCTCAGTCAGTGTGACAGGCTTAACCGGCAGCATCACAACCCAGAGTGACAGCTCCTCAGGTAGACTTGCCAGTGGAAAAGAGATCGAAGAGAGAGATGGAGAAGGAGGGGAGAAAGAGCAGAGGAAAAGTGGTAGAGTGCAAAGAAAGAGAGACAGATGGGGAACAAAACTGTAAAAGGGAAGAGAAAGGTCAACCCATGAGAAACCCATGAAAGTCAACTTCAAGTCACTTTTATGTACACCTCTAAACTCCACTTAAATCTTCAGTCGAACCTCTCTGCCAAGAAAAACAGTGTCTACGATTGCCAACTAGGCCTATTAGGCAGATCAAGATGAAGCTTTTATGCTGATTTAGCGTGTCAAGCCTTCACCAAATTCCCGGTTAAATATCAGAGAACCAAAAGCTGCATTCCAGAGACAAACCACCTGAAGGATGTGCTTTGGTAAATTTAAATGTTTAAATCAAATATTTGTGATTGTACCCTAGAGGAAGACGGAGTATAAAACATATAAATAAATATAAATATCTGCCCTCATCTCGTCAAAAGCCATCCAACCCATCCAAAACGCCCAAACAACGTGACAAAAATGGAAAACCTACAAGCTCTGGAGCGAGGAGTCTTTTGATCGGCTTAGCCACGCTCTCCTGGCTTCTCATGTTTCGGCTAGGACGAGAGTAATTAGCTATTAACAATCACCATTTAACGAGATCCCATTTTTATCTATACGAGAGGGAAAAATCTGCTGCTTTGACAGTGAGTGCATTAGAATATCCCTGTGACTCCGGGAAAAAAAAAAGAGGCCCGAACCAGTAATTCTCTCAAATCCATGACATCTCTGGGCTATTTTTTTATTTTAGGCAAATCCCCCCCACTCTCCTCACTTCTTCCCAAATTAGCTAAGCCCCTCAGCTCCAAAATCTTAAACATGGCTTGCATCAACAACCCCGCTGCATACCAAACATTGTCTACTGCTGAAGCCCCTATATTAGCTCTCCAGCTTGTTAAAAGTGGGGAGCCTTTGACTTTCTTGGCCTCAGTCTCTGCTTTTGAATTTTTTTGTTTGTTCTTCGAGTTACTTCTTCTTAGGTGGAACCGGTGTGAGTGATGCTAAAATCTAGCCCCGGGTTATCATCTAGGGAAGGTGCTACAGAGCTTAAGTGATCCTGTTTCACACACCCGTCATTAGCTGAGACTGGCAGATCCATGGCTGCCTTGAAGCTAACCGCAAACAGGATATCAGTCTAATGTTGATAAAGCTAGCTAGCAGTGGCGTGTATCCATGAATGCCAAGGGAATCCAGGCTTGCCCAAAAGATTAACCCCAGAATAAGAAAAAATATTTATCTTTGTTTATCTGTGTTTCATACATTCAGCCTTTTGCAAAATGAAAGAAATGTATCTCACCAGAGAAAGCATCCAAGCGAACAAAACAGCACCCATATGTCTCAGTATGTGATGCTGTCTGGTCAGAAAGAGTATGACGAGAGTATGACTAAAATAATAGCCAATCAGCGTTGAGCCTAAGAGCCTGAGTGAGCTCAGCTGTGAATGGTCCTGGCACACAAAACAAAAAGTCTGAAGGGAAGCCAGTTTGGATTTGGCTTCAGACCAATCCCATCACAAGCCAAATGTCATTATTCACACATTTTTCATTTCTTTTTTTACATCTTGTTGTGTTGATGTCATCCAGTGGCTAGCTAGCTAAAATCATCCCTTTCCTTAATTAGCCATGGGTGGAGATAGGGATTTGGACTTGTGGTTTTACTTAATTCTCCGTACTGGTAAATTATCATCATCAAGGTAATTCTGATCCAACCATAAATTCATGCAATTGTGCCCCTGGCCTGAGAGGATGGAAGTTCAACATGTAGCTAGATGTAGTATGCTAATGTTAACTAGCTGGCCTGGTGTATCGTTGCCCATGAAAGGAAGTTAGGCTAGCGAGCAAGTATTTTAGCCATGTAACCTAGTACAACAAAAAGGAAAAGTGTGTACTGCTGTTTAGGCAACATGAAAGAGGAGGATGTTTTCTTATACTTGCATGCATACACAGAAATCAGTACCATGGACACCCACATAATATTTAGCTTACGTTGAAATAGTTTTTGGTGTATTTTAGTTGTCACTGTATTAGATTAAGCACAGGTGATTAGATGATGTTGAAATGTTGAAGTTGGAATGGTGCTGGAATAGTGTAGGCAGCTCCTGTTTTCTTTGGAACTTGAGGTAACTCTGTGTTTTCTAAATCAATAGTTGTTTAGTGGTCTGAAAATGTCGGAAACATTACCTCGCTTGACCATGCTGTAGGTCATGTAACTGTTTATTACATGCAATATGTTTGTGGACTTCACACAAATGTTGCCCTCCGGTTTTCTAATAAAACAAATGTGTGGTTGAATTTATTCTTATTGTCTCGGCCTTAGGCCTATATATCACGGTGTTAAGGTATATGAACGAACAGGTTATAGAGCAAACAACGCAATTATCACAATACATACAGTAGGTTGTGATAATGTTTTCATTTCTGGATTGGCTTCCCCGGTGATTTTACCCACGCACCGCACTACTGCTAGCAAGCCAACTCCCTTGAGTTGGTAACACCTGCTGAGCAAAACATGCCAGGAACTCGAGGAAGGAGAAATAGTGTGAGGTGGGTGAGGTTTCAGCTTTGGTTGGGAGCCCTCAGCATTAACCTGCAGGGTCCACAAAGGCCAACCCTGACTGGGCCCTATTGCAATATATGATTAAGTAATCAAAGAACATAAACATTTATTACAATCAGGCAAAGAGGTTGTGGCTTGTTTAACTGTGCACCAAACCGCTTCTCCAAAACCAAAATGGCCGACAATCATTAGCTAAACCATTCCACGGTTCAGCAAAGGTTAAACTGGTTTTCAGGGGTAAAGAGATGCTGAGCGTCATTTTATTCATCTCTCTCCAGAGATCCCCGGGTAATTATTCCTACCTTTAATGATTCCGGCCGACTGCCATTGCAATCTCCTAAATAAGGCTGGATTAGTGGATTTGGAGTATTAGCAGAGTTGGCAGGCAGGAGACCTCTGTGCCGTGAGTCAGGAAGTGAGAAACACAGCTTCAAAAGGTACCTTGAGCAGCAACCTTGGTAAGATCATTACGAAGACCGTATCACTATTGAGAGGTTTAAAGTGAGTGAGAGAGGCGAGTTCCATGTGGACTACGTGATATGACACCTGTGCCTTAGTTTAAATTGAAAGAGTTGCTTACGAGCAACTTATAAGGTTTACTTCAAAGTGTTTCACCTTCGAACTTAAAACCAATTTCTGTGAATCGTTGACAATGTTAGCGTCTGTAGATTCCTCACAGCTCACTCCAATTTATACTCATGTACTGAATAATAAAAATACCTTATTTTTTAAATATATTTAAAGCTGATAAAAAATGTGGATCAAGAGGATTTGCTAAGCCAAAATCAATTAAAGGAAAACAAAATGAATTTTGAATGTGAAATGAATACAAAAACTGAAATAAAGACTGCAATCGAGAAGCCTTCGTTAGAGAGGCTGTTACCCCATATCCTTCCGTCCTTCCTCTGCACACCCTCCTTCCACTCCTCAAAATAAAGATAGCAGTTCGTCCCCAGGCTGATGAGCGAGACCATTTGAAAGCAGGTCGGCAAAGGTTACCGCGTGAAACATGGAACGCAGCAAAAAAAAAAAAAACTTGCTTTTAATATTTTTGTATTAATAGACTTAATGCTAGTAAATGCCTCAGATACATTCACTGTATAGTTCCCAATTAGACTTGACAGTTGCTGCATTACCAACAATAAATATAGCAAAGGGCTGGCCCCCGGGCCAGGAAAGACCCCTAACAATGACCCCTTAAGATTTAATGATGAAAACATGCACACGCACTGCCAGTCTCTCTTTCACCCTTCCTCCCTTACACAGACCATCCCTCCCTCCCTACTCTCCCGGTTAGTCTCACTCTCTCTCACACACCATCCATCCCTCATTCCCTGTTTCTCTCTCCCTTTCTTTCAAACACAGCTACATTTAGCACAGGCCATAATTTAATCACAGTGCATCAGTGGCTTAGTGACAAGCAATAATGAAACAATAAAGAATGTATTTACAGACAGTACAGGATTTCAGGGTTTTATTGGGAATAGGAGTGATTGAGATGGTGGTGAAATGAAAATAACAGAAAACATTTAGTAACTTACCTTCATGGAGTAAGTGAATAAAATATGATCACAGGTCTTTACAAATGAAAAATAGAACATACAGTATTCTCTCCAATGTACATAGTACTGAGGAATACTCCTCTCAAGGCAAAGATTAAGACAACTGTAGAATGATAAAGTAATGGTACCACTCGTAAGAATGTATTATATGAATCAAGATGAACCACTGAAGGTTTTTCCAGAAGATGACCGTATCACATCAAGCTCCAGCCAAAGATTTGATTTGATTTGAAGAGTTCAGGGCCTTTTTCCAGTTCTCACAACCAATCAGAAGATCAGAAGTGATGTCTTGTTTGAGGCTGTAGCACCTTGGCTGGGCAAGCCCAACATCTGTCTATTGACAGACTAAGTGGTTCTGAACTACTGACCCTAACCATTTTAGCAACAGCATATTCTTTCTGTAATTTTTAAGAAGGGTAAAAAAACTAAATAAAATGGAAACGCAGACAATTCAGGGAAAGCATAAATCACATGGCTCAACATGGAGTTAGAGTCCCTGTACAGCGTACATTGTCACTCATGTGCAGCGCATTCACACACACTACACTACACTCCTAGAGTTTCAGTGGCAAAGGCCTCTTCCTGAAATTGAGGAATGAAGCTCTTGAAATATGCTCTGTGGAGTGAGAGAGAAAGATACCAATTAAAAGTAATTTAGACAGACAGATTTACTGGGAGTACTACAGTTTTTATCTGACCATAAAAGCGCAGCACCAGTTTGTTCTTTCAGCAGGAGAAAGTCGTCTCCTGACATGCTGAGAGTATAATCTAAACACAAAACATCTCAACAATTTACCACTGTGAAATCAAGACAGAGAGACCGATGGCTACTCCTGATTATCTCAATGTTCAATCTTCCTTATAGAAAATGAGAAATTGTGAGGAGCAAACAAGTAAAACTAAAAGAAAAACCAAGACAAAAAATGCAATGGAATGACAATGTACAATAATTAAGAGCTGTCAAAACCAAACAGTGTGTGCGTGTGTGTTTAAGGGCGAGTTTCACTCCAGGTCAGGTAGCCGAGAATACAAACTCTTCTCAGTTATAAACCAGTAGCTGATAGGTTGGAATCCCAGGCATTTGGAATGTTTGCATATTTTGGGCCCTCCACAGTTCCAAACTAAGACTGAAAACTACTTGTCAGCAAAACAGAGATAAGATACTGATTTTCCTTGGAGACTAGCGATGTAAACAAAGAAAATTCCATCTGTTCCATGTAACTATCAACTTTAGGACAAAAACTCAACGGTTACAGTTAAGCACTCCTTTGCTGTGCTAAGTAAACACGATAATGCTAGAGATAAAGCCATTAATTCACTAATAGGTTCAACGGGTTCTTGTTAAATAGAAAAAAGGTCAAGTAAATACAATTTGGGAGAGCCTTACATCTATAATTTTATTTAAAAAAAATTGCCATATAAATCTTTACCAGTGTGATTAGTGATATGTGGTTTCAATTAAAGTGATTTGATGTCCATACTGTTCGTGATTATTAGTATGACAAGGATTGTTTTGCTTTTCATGTTACCATTATAAATCCAGATGAGTTTAATTGAGATCAAATCTATTTTGCGAGGGAGACCTAAGTCCAAAGATGGCAGCAGGTTCTAGTTTTGTGCTAGTCGATTGGATTACATGACTTAAACAAATAACTTCGATTTGAATCATTATCATCATGTATTATGGGTAATTACTGTACAGTATAGTAGCTCAAATAGTCAATGTTGTCCAGTATGCTACGGGTGTTTCCCCTAGGTACAGATATAAGATCAGCTTCCCCTCCCCCAATCCTAACCATTAGTGAGGAAAAGGCTAAACTTATTCATCAGCATCTAGGGGCAACTTCACCCTACATCTGTCCAGTAGTGTCTTGCCTTACTTGGCTCTTTTGGCCATCTCGTTGCCGTCCCATCGCGGGCTGTAAGGGTAGGATGTCACGCCCTGGCCTTAGTTATCTGTGTTTTCTTTATTATTTTGGTTAGGCCAGGGTGTGACATGGGTGATTTATTTGTGTTTTGTCTTGTCTAGGGGTTTATTAGATTTATGGGGTTGTGTTCAGTGTAGTTGTCTAGGCAAGTCTATGGTTGCCTAGAGTGGTTCTCAATCAGAGGCAGTTGTTTATCGTTGTCTCTGATTGGGAACCATATTTAGGCAGCCATATTCTTTGGGTATTTTGTGGGTGGTTGTCTCCTGTGTCAGTGTTTGTGCCACACGGGACTGTTTTCACGTTTCTTGTTTTGTGTTCTGTTCATGTTTAGTTTCTCTGATTAAAGAACCATGGACTTGAACCACGCTGCATTTTGTTCCTCGTCTCCTTCCCAGGAAGAAAACCGTTACATAGGACTTCTGCACCTGCCAGTGGAGCTGCCCACTGTTGGTGAAGTGGTACACAGACTGGAATGTCAGGGTGGGCTGGTCCCGTGGGGAGTAGAGGAAGGTCCACTGGAGGAGGAGAGGTGAGAGAAAGATAGAGGGAGAAAAAAGAGAGTTTGGGGAGGAAGACATAGTGAGAATGAAAGGTGTGTGTGTTACTCACCATGGACAAGGAAACAGAAGTTTTTTCTACATGAGAAGAGTGAGCTTGGTGAATCCCTCTGCATCGTACTCCACCACCCCCCTGCAAAAAGACACTAATGTGCCCACCATAAAAATCAAACACAATGTTACAGATATGCTTGCTCCCACAAAACGTTTCCTTGCCCTTCTCCCTTACATGCGCACGCACACCAGACTCACATTCCAAAGTGACTGAGAAAGGCAGCAATGTACTCTCTCCTCTTGTGGTAGCCTTGAATGATATACTGCACCTGAGAACAGGGGAGGGAGAAAGAGAGGGAGATAAACACCTACATTATTCTCAGATACCAGCTGAAGCAGAACTGTACAATATTAAAATGTTACTTTTTGGATTGGCATCCTGAAAATAAACTGAAAATAAAAAGCTATTTAAATCACTTAATCAATTGAGTGACTTGAGTTCAAATTTGCCCCAGTTAAATCCATGTGTACCAACCAGGGTTTTGCTACTTTGATGCAAAAATGTACTTTGATCAAATACGTATCCAGCCTCTCAAGAAGATGAGTAACCATATCATTAAAGCATCAATCGATACTCTTCAACTTAATACGGCAGGGTTTTTAATGAGTGCACTTACCGAAAGACTGAGATGTCAAACTCAAAGCGTATCAGAGAATGTGTGTACACTTGGGGTCAGACACCAACCTGACGACCCCTTAATGACGCTAATAAGCATGAAGCGTACGCATCCACCCACCACCCCACACACACAAACCAGACTGTTGTAGTGTGTTGATAGCTCTGAGTTGCGGTTGCTGGTGTGTGTGCCTAGCAGGGACGCTCCAGGTTCGGTCAACTATTGACGTTCTGGACAGGTGAGAGAGACTGCGGTGACTGCACTGACCACCTTACAGCCCCAGACCGAAATCCCCAATTCTAAATCGCAAAAATAGCATAGTCCAGTCAACCAGTGGGTATTCTGTGTCAAAAATCAGTTGTCATTAGTAAAGTATATAAGCATGTACAGAAGGGGAAGTTTCCCTGTACCATAGACAAGGCATTAGCTTGTTTCCCTCCAATTCCAATCTTAACCATGCATTACAATATGTCTGTGTTGCTGGTGATTTCATTACATCACCTATGGTTGTGGTTATTTATAAATACAAACATAGTATCCATTCAAAGGTTATGAATAAATGCCTGTGTTTCCCGATGCATTGGGTGCCTTTTCTCAGTGAGTTTTTCTCAGTCTGACACACACGCACACACACACACACACACACACACACACACACACACACACACACACACACACACACACACACACACACACACACACACACACACACACACACACACACACACACCTCCTGCTGGGAAACACACAACACAGTGACTCAGACACCCCTATTCAAGTCTATTCGTCTTTGTTTACGTAGGACCAAGTGGGGGGTAGTCACAGCTCTCTGAAAGGCAGCAAGGCCACTGTCTGTAAAGAGTGTGTTTATTTAGTCACAGCAGGGTGTGTGTGGAATTGTGGATCACTGTACTTAAACACACCCGCCCTCCCTTGCATGACAACAGGGAATCAAGCATTCCTATTGGCTGTGTGGTAGTCTAACCGATGACAAAAAGGTGAGATCATGCAGCAGGTATTCAATGTGCCCGCACCCAGGACGTGCCGCCTCCGCTTCTGGCATGTGTACATGCCCCTGGAGGGTATTATGCAATGTGTCCGGAAGTGTTTCCTGTAGCAATGTGTAACAATCCTCATTCACCTCATTTCTCTCTCACATACACTGAAGTTTTGCTTTTCATAATGTGTCAGGTCTTCCATCAACACATCTCAAATCAAATTGTATTTGTCAAATGCGCCTTACCGTGAAATGCTTACTTACAAGCCCTTAACCAACAATGCAGTTCAAGAAATAGTTAAGTTAAGAATTACTAAATAAACTAAAGTGAATAAAGAAACAAGAAAATTACATAACAATAACAAAGCTATATACAGGGGGGTACCGGTACCGAGTCAATGTGCGGGGGTACAGATTAGTCAAGGTAATTTGTACATTTAGGTAGGGGTAAAGTGACTATGCATAAACAATAAACAGAGTAGCAGCAGTGTAAAAACAAAGGGGGAGGTTCAACGTAAGTAGTCCAGGTGGCCATTTGATTAATTGTTCAGCAGTCTTATGGCTTGGGGGCAGAAGCTGTTAACCTCTTAGGTTTTTCAATTTCTGCCTGAAGACATACCCAAATCCAACTGCCTGTAGCTCAGGCACAGAACCAAGGATATGCATATTCTTGGTACCATTTGAAAAGAAAACACTCTGAAGTTTGTGTAAATGTGAATTGAATGTAGGAGAATATAACAATAGATCTGGTTTAGATAATACAATAAAAAAAACGTACATTTTTTAATTTTATTGTTGTATCATTATCATCAAAGTTTCAGAATGCTAACTTCCAAAATGAGTGTGCTTACATGACATTTATCATGAAGTCACCCAGGTGTCCCACACAAGTAGCTCAAATGTACCCAAGTGGCCAAATTGGTGAAGTTATACATTTTGAATGGAATAACTATATACAAAATACCCTCAGTCCTCTACAACGCACTTCCATGCCTGCAGAAATACATTTGGGCAGATGAACACCACTTGTGACAGGAGCTGGATGAACCAGCTTCAGTGGGGGATGGACACCTTGGCACTGGGGGCTCACATTCGGAGTCAGTGTCACTGTGAAAGAAAATGTTCAGTTAGAATAGTTTCACATATGAGCCCTGTATCAACAGGTATAATAAACAGATATATATAGAGTACAGGGAACATAAGGTTGAATATATTATTATAGACCTGCTAGATCTACTGTCTCATTTATATTATGACATTTCAGCTAGATCTACTGTCTCTATTATATTATGACAGACCAGCTAGATCTACTGTCTTTATTATATTACAACAGACCAGCTGTATCTACGGTCTCCATTATACTTTGGCCATTGTTGTGGGCCTGCCCTCCACTCAACAGCCTCAAATAGGCTATTTAATTTCACAAATAATATTTTATATTATTAATTTCAAACAACGGCATTAGCATAAGAATAACTTACCAGTCCAAAACGATGTCCTCTCCGTTCAAAAAAATATTCCTCCATTTGGGAATCGCTAAATGAATCATCCTCGATCAATTTCTTCTAAAATTGTGTGTACATCTGTATATCTAGACTTAGATTTAGCTTTCCCTGACTTAGTCGCCATACTGATTGATATATAAACAGCTGAATATGCGCTTTACCAAAACAATGCTTTGCGCAACATGCGTAGCTCCTTCCGGTATGAATCGTCAATGGCAAATGAACCTCTTTACGCCGACGTTTACTACATGGGTTGGTCTTCCAACACATAAACATTACATTTTGCCGTTTACCTCAGCTCATTGGCTATCTTCCCAGCTAGATTTCAAGATGATCAGTGGTCATTGGGTTAAAATACAGTCAATCAATGAAGCGGGCAAATCATTGGTGCAGAATGATGTCATTACTTGTTGTCTTCAAATCGGTTTCTTTCAGTCAATACGTCCCGCGAAATGGATTGATTGTGTTACAAACAAACCAGTTGATTGCAAAGAAACCAAACATGACTGGAAAAGTCACTTTTTGTGTGTGTATTTACCTCAAATGTGTCGTCAAAAATGGAATGAGACGGAATTCACGACACAAGCGGTTCACAAAATGTTTCGTATTAGGCTATAAAAATATATTTTATCAAACAAAAGACCATTCATTGTATAACAATGAGCATTGGGATTGCAAACAGAGGAAGATCGTCAAAAGGTAAACAATTTATTTTATTGCAGTTTGTGATTTAGTTACGCCTGTGCTGGTTGAAATAGTTGTTTTTTATGGGGCTCTATCCTCATTTAATCGCATCGTATTCTTTCGCAGTAAATCCTTTTTTAAATCTGACAACGCAGTTGGATTAGCAAGATTCTAGGCTTTAAAAAATGTGAGACACTTGTATTTTCATGAATGTTTAATATGACTATTTATGTAGCGATCACCGTATGTTGTCGAATTTCATCCCGCTACCGGGTTCCGCTCCGGGACGCTCGTGGTGCGGTAGCAGAGAGAACAGTCTATGACTGGAGTCTTTGAAAAACTGTGTGTTTCATAAACCAAAAGAATGGCTCATTCAGCATTGCATCAGCAAAGGTGACACATGTCAGTTGTGCTCTAAATACTGAGTTCAACAGAAAAATAGGTGACTAAAATTACCAAAATAACATGCTATTACATTTTGAGGTCTGACTGATTCATGTAGTACAGCCGACCTTTAGTGTGCTTCATTGTGAATGCTTGTTCCTGAATAGAATTAAAACCAACAAATTGTCATGTGTTTGGATTTTGGTTCAATTTAGTCTGTCTGGCCAGGTAAAAGACAGTTCTTTCTTCTTTCACAATACAATTTAACAAAATCCGGTCCAATGGGAGCCTGATGAAGACCTGGTGGTCTAAACATTGTCTAATCAATTCACATGGGAGCATAATGCAGTGTACAGAGTGATGTGAAGCATGTGCTCCAAGTCTATCGATATGCAGATGTTATTTTTCTATTCATCAAAACAGTCAATGAATAATTGACGTCCTGTTTTGTGGAGAAAAGCAGTTGGATGATTACACATACTTCAGCTCCTTCTTGATGGAGTAACATCAACCTATCCCCTTCTCTCTCTTCACCCTGTTGTGCTGCTCTTTTCTTCCCCCTGGCTTACAGGGAAAGCAAACAGGCCACGTTGCATGCGTGAGCGTTACAAAATAAATTAACGCGTGCATGTTAGTAAATAATTTTACTCACACTGCTTGCGCATGTCAACAAGCGTTTGTGTTGCCAAACACTCAAATAGAAAATAGGTTTTATTTAATATGTTTGACGCACTGCAATTCCCGTGTCTCCAATCTACCCACATGGGTATACAAACCCACGTGGGTGCTTGAAAGATGAACAAGGAGAATCAAAGATAAACTAAAAACTAACTAGGTTCCTCTTTTATCTGTGGATTAATCGGAGTAGAGAAACATGTGATTTTGTATGACTCTGGGTCCAAATTCTACAAATATCCAGCTAAAGAAAGGAACATATGCATTGAAGGTAAAATGACAACCCAATGTTTATCTCCCACGACAAACTACAGCAACAGCAAGCTACAAACGTCCATGAATGTTTCATGTGTGTTTTGACCTACCCCAAATGAATATAGTTGGTTCTATTATTTTAACCTGTGTGTCATGATCACGTCTGGTGTGGATAGACAAAATCAACATGCAGATGATGGCCAGCGTGGATACACGGACAGTTTGGTCACGGTGTTAATCCACCTTCATCCTCCATATCACCACCCCCCCCCCCCCCAATGGCTTTGACTAGGCCATTCCAAGACGTTTTGGGGGGCGGCCCTCTTGGCAGGTTTGTTGTGGTGCCATATTCTTTTGATTTTTTATTATGGATTTAAATGATGCTCCGTGGGATGTTCAAAGTTTTGGATATTTTTTGACAACCCAACCCTGACTTTGTCCCTGACCTGTTTGGAGAGCTCCTTGGTCCTCATATTGCCGCTTGCTTGGTGGTGCCCCTTGCTTAGTGGTGGTTGCAGACTCTGGGGCCTTTCAGAACAGGTGTATATGTACACTGAGATCATGTGACACTTAGTCCACCTGTGTGCAATTTAACTAATTATGTGACTCCTGAAGGTAATTGGTTGCACCAGATCTTATTTAGGGCTTCATAGCAAATGGAGTGAGAACATATGCAGTCATTTTTTCATTTCACCAATTTGGACTATTTTGTGTATGTCCATTATGTGAAATCCAAATAAAAAGCCATTTAAATTACAGGTTGTAATGCAACAAAATAGGAAAAATGCCATGGAGGATGAATACTTTTGCAAGGCACTATATATGCTGGCTACACATTCAGCTAGGATTTCTCCTTGAATATGTTATTAGTAAAGAAAAAGCTTGAAATAACTGTCCAATAAGCTATTGTAGACTAGCTGTTCCTGGGACTCCACAAGACCTAAGGAATAGCTGAAAGGCAGCACCGCAGTGGAGAGGCCAGGTGCATAATTGCACAAGATTACAGTGAAGACAGACAAGCTCTCAGAAAAAAGTATAAAAAAGGGTTCTTTGGCTGTCCCCATAGGAGAAGCCTTTTGGGTTCCATGTAGAACCCTCTGTGGAAAGGGTTTTTCATGAAACCCAAAAGGGTTCTTCCTGGAACCAAAAGGGTTCTACCTATAACCAAAAGGGGTTCTTCAAAGGGTTTTCCTATGGGAACAGCCAAAGAAGTCTTTTAGGTTCTAGATAGCACTTTTTTAAAATAGATTTTTTACAAGAGTGTAGCCTACAATATCTGTGCTTTCACCTCGCGAGGCTGCGCTCCCAGTCCCCAGCTCAAAAAAGCTCCCTTATTGCTGAAATCTTTTAGGGACATGAAAATGATCCTACCTAGGCTTGAGGTCTTGGTGGTAAATGGTTATTCTGTCATACCTTGTTGGTGAGGAGCTGGCAGACTTGAGGTACATAGTCGATGAGGCAGCCTCCACTAGGGAATGTTGGGATGTGTAGTGCAGAGGAACCTCCCAGGGCGCTGATGGACAGAAAGAAAAATAAAGAGTTAAACTGTGGTACACAGCCATTCACAGCAATTCAACTCATATCCCTACTAAGACCCTAGCCAGCAGATTGCTTACAGCCGTGCAAGGGTCGGACAGGCTTCCTGTGTAGATTAAGACACTGCGTAGCTGTATTTCTCCACATGTATCCTTCTCACACAGCTGAAAAACACACAACCCCTCAAAGAGAAGGGGAAGGTTTCTGGCACGATGCTTGACGCAAATCAGCAAAAAAGACAATAGTCATGTGCCCATTCAACCTGGCCTCAGAGCCATAGGAAACAGTTAAGAACAAATTATTATTTACAAAGTGCTGCCCTCTGGGACTCCCAATCACGACCGAATGTGATGCAGCCTGGATTTGAACCAGGCAGTGACACCTCTTGCACTGAGATGCAGTGCCTTAGATTGCCGGGTAAGACGTATGATACAACGTCCTCTAATTCGTATGGTATTGTACAGAAGGGGTCATAGCTTAAACCATACAACTACACTCTAGGGGTCATTGTGAGAAGTCACGTCCTGTCTTGTGAGGACCACTATTGTGAGGACCTGTCTTGTGAGGACCACTGACGTCCTCTGCTCTGGTCTTGCAGCGTCGCTCCGGTGGTGATTACCGCACGTTTGTATAATCAGGAAAACTAACAGTTCGTTCGGCCCTGGGAAGACTAACCGACCGACGGTCGTCATTCCTCGTTTTTCTTCTCCTTTTCTCCGTGGGCAAAAGAGAGGGATGAACCAGTGGGCTTGTCCCTGGTCCCTGGCTGAAGCAGTTGTGGGACAAGTTTTGCGGAACAGTCATAGGTGAACGATTATGATCGGCATTGACGTGACTTGAGTATCCTCGTAACTGACTGACTGCCTGCTCTTTTTACTGCTGAACTATCACGGGTAGGATATGTCAGAGGTCAAACATGCTGCCACGGAGCCTCGGGGGCGGGATGCGTGTTTGACGAGGGATCACGAAGGCCCAATAGAAATCATAACCATGTTTTTTCATTGTGTGAATTAGATTGAATGTCATTATAAGGCAGTATTTGGTGTTCTACAGTAGTGGTGTTGTGTTTCACCTTTTAACAAGAATATGACTAATAGTCCTGGGTTCACATAGTATTTTCTTTCAAATATTTGATTGAGCCTGCATGGAGTGCCAGATGGACAGGGTTTGCACTTTTGGGGATATTCTGCTTCTATAGCTCCAAACAATCAAGAGCAACCAATATTTTTCTGAATGAAAACAAACACTATTTGAACCCATGCCCCTATTCAGGTCTCTACATAACTTTAGTTACAAGTTTATATGCAACGTTCTGAACATTTCACCTTACTGAACACAACTCTGATGGCCCAAAACCACAAGGTGTGGTGGGAAAGGATGATGATATCGTATGGGTCAGACAGAGGTTGTAACTGGAAAAAGCATTTGAAAATGTCAGACTGCAATATCCAGGCATGAGGGGGAGTTGCCTGAGCACATTGTGGGAGGCAGTTAATGTAATCCATGGATGTTCATCAGTAGATTCATCATGTCTAAAATTCTTTGGGAGTCTTCTTACTGGCAGGCCTCATTTATAAACTGACGACTGTGCGGAATATACACAATGTGGGCTGTGACCGCTTCCCTTTAATGCAGTTTTGCAAAGCAAACAATTGCGGTTTAGCAACTATCCAGTGTTGCTCATGATTTAGATACAGTATGAGTAAAAAGTTGGACACACCTAATTTCTCTTTATTTTTACTATTTTCTACATTGTAGAATAATAGTGAAGACATCAAAACTATGAAGGAACACATATGGAACCATGTAGTGACCAAAAAACATTTGAGATTCTTCAAAGTAGCCACTTTGCCTTGACAACAGCTCTGCACACTTTTGGCATTTTCTCAAGTAGCTTCATATGGGGCGGCAGGGTAGCCTAGTGGTTAGAGCGTTGGACTAGTAACCGGAAGGTTGCAAGTTCAAACCCCTGAGCTGACAAGGTACAAATTTGTCGTTCTGCCCCTGAACAGGCAGTTAACCCACTGTTCCTAAGCCTTCATTGTAAATAAGAATTTGTTCTTAACTGACTTGCCTAGTTAAATAAAGGTTAAAAATAATAATAATAATAATAATAAGGTAGTCACCTGGAATGCATTTCAAAAAAATAAAAGTGTGCCTTGTTAAAAGTTAATGTGGAAGTTCTTTCCTGGACTACCACAGCATTCTGTAGCGATATGCCATCCCATCTGGTTTGCTCTTAGTGGGACTATCATTTGTTTTTCAACAGAAAAATGAACCAAAACACACCTCCAGGCTGTGTTAGGGGCTATTTGACCAAGGAGAGTGATGAGTGCTGCATCAGATGACCTGGCCTCCACTATCACCCAACCTCAAACCAATTGAGATGGTTGGACCACAGACGGAAGAAAAAGCAGCCAACAAGTGCTCAGCATGTGGGAACTTCAGACTGTTGGAAAAGCATTCCAGGTGAAGCTGGTTGAGAGAATGTCAAGCGTGTGCAAAACTATCATCAAGGCAACGGGTGGCTACTTTGAAGAATCTCAAATATAACATTTATTTGGATTTGTTTAATACTTTTTTGGTTACTACGTGATTCTATATGTGTTATTTCATAGTTTTGATGTCTTCACTATTATTCTACAATGTAGAAAATAGTCAAAATAAAAAACATGGAATGAGTAGTTGTCCAAACTTTTGACTGGTACTGACACATATAGTGTATGTAATGCATTTGAAAATGTCATTCATGTATTTGAAAAACATTCTGAAAAACATTTTTGAATATATTTCCACATGTATTTATCTATATATTTAAAATGGTATTTGGAAATGTTTAATAAAATATATTCCAACGTGCACTTAAATGTATCTTGTAAGAAATATTTTAATTAAAATGCAAGGCAAATAAAAAAGTAGACAAAATCATATTGTCATGAAAAGGTTCTTGTCTCAACAATTAAACCTAATTACAATTTAAATTAAACACACCATAACACATTAACTGGTGTGACAGTCCATTTCATGGGAGGCCAAAAAGCACAATGAAAAGCCACACCCCCAACAAGCCATTACTTCCAAGTCTTCTAATAGGCTGCCACTGCTACAATATTCACTGTGTATACAAAACATTAGCAACACCTGCTCTTTCCATGACATAAACTGACCAGGTACATCCAGGTATGATCCTTTATGGATGTCACTTATTAAATACACTTCAATCAGTGTAGATGAAACATGTTAAAGAAGGATTTTTAAGCCTTGAGACAATTGAGACATGGATTGTTTATGTGTTCAATTCAGAGAGGTGAACGGGCAAGACAAAATATTTAAGTGCCTTTGAAAGGGGTATGGTAGTAGGTGCCAGGCACACCGGTTTGAGTGTCAAGAACACTGCTGAGGTTTTCACGCTCAACAGTTTCCTGTGGGTATCAAAAATAAATCAAGCCAATTTAACACAGCTGTGGGAAGCATTGGAGTCAACATGGGCCAGCATCCTTGTGGAATGCTTTTGAACCCTTGTAGAGTCCATGCCCTGATGTATTGAGGCTGTTCTGAGGGTAAAAAGGGGTGATTCCTAATTCTGCTTCTTAAATTACTCTACGATAAATGGAAATCATTTTTGGGGCCACCAAGCCAAAACTTTGGCAGTGATATCATTTAAAATGTGTTGAATAAAAAAGAACTTGATTTCACCTAATTTTAAGTTAACAAACTTCATAAAAACCAACCATCTAATGAGTGAACGTTTAGTTAATCTGAAACATTCCTGCATTCTGACTGTAGCCAGATCAGTCGGGGCAATAGCATTCATAAAAATATCATTCGTATATAGATTAAGTTTACCATTTTTAACAGATTGGCTAAATAGTGAAGAGGTCCCAAAATCAACCCTTGTGGTGCACCATTATTTACATAATGAAAGTCAGACTTAACCCCATCAATCACGATGACCTGAGTTATGTCTGAACTCAGTATTGAGCGTATTGAGGACAACTTATTCAATAAAATAGCATGATTAACAGTATCAAAAGCTTTTGACAGGTCCACAAACAAAGCAGTACATTCAATTTAGTAATAGGGGTTGCAACAATTTTGGCGGATAATTTTAGAAAGAGGGTCCAGATTGTCTAGCCCGGCTGATTTGTAGGGGTCTAGATTTTGCAGCTCTTTCAGAACATCGGCTATCTGGATTTGGGTGAAAGAGAAATGGGGGAGGCTTGGGTGAGTTGCTGTGGGGGGTGCAGGGCTGTTGACCGGTGTAGGGGTAGCCAGGTGGAAAGCATGGCCAGCCGTAGATAAATGCTTATTGAAATTCTCAATTATCATGGATTTATCGGTGGTGACAGTGTTTCCTAGCCTCAGTGCAGTGGGCAGCTGGGAGGAGGTGCTCTTATTCTCCATGGACTTTACAGTGTCCCAGAACTGTTTGGAGCTTGTGCTACAGGATGCACATTTCTGTTAGAAAAAGCCAGTCTTTGCTTTCCTAACTGCCTGTGTATATTGGTTCCTAACTTCTCTGAAAAGTTGCATATTTGAAAAGTTGCTGTCCGATGCTAATGCAGTACGCCACAGGATGTTTTTGTGCTGGTCAAGGGCAGTCAGGTCTGGAGTGAACCAAGGGCTATATCTGTTCCTGGTTCCAATTTTTTTAATGAGGCATGCTTATTTAAGATGGTGAGGAAAGCACTTTTAAAGAATAACCAGGCATCCTCTACTGTCGGAATGAGGTCAATATCCTTCCAGGATACCCAGGCCAGGTTATCCTGTCTGTCAACTCTAAACACATTATAACCCTCAATATTAATAGCAGAAAGTCCCCAGAGATCCAAGTTTCAGTCAATACAAGAATGTCTGGATTCATCTGCATAGCTCAGATGTTGATGTAATCCAGTTTAGGAAGTAAGCTCATAATGTTCAGATGCATCAACCCAGGGCCTTTACAATGTGTAAAGTCACAGGGAGTCTCCAACTCAAACAAGCTACGTTCAATAGGCGGTTGCAGGCCCTGTCTGAGGGTGGATATTGTTATAGTTAGTATGGCTATAAGATGATATAGAGCAAATGGGGCAGTTCTATCTCTATTGGTAATAGAGGAAGGAGTAGAAATTTGAATTACTTTTCCAAGGTTAGCACAATAGGGCCTGAGGCCGAAGCCAATGTCAATATGGGGAACTCTTAGTAACCAATGATGTAATGTTATAAACTGACTTACATGGGCTTTGGTTGCTATCGTGCAACAGACCAGGCCCTCTATGATTTGAAAACCGATCGGATATTGAAGTTTATGGAATTCATATTTGAACTAAAAGCACTGGGTGAGCAGACCACAGTGGGCTTCTCTTTTGAGCCAACAAGTGGAGTTCAAATGAATAGGTACAAGATCACAACTGACAACACCCCTGGTCGTACAATAACACTTAGAAAGGATTGGAGGTCTTACCTGAGCGGGGCTTGGTCTATCTCTATTTTTATTTTATTTGTATGGGTGCCCCTGGTGTAAAGGACTTCAGCATTAAAATTAGTGCTAACGGGGCAAGGAAAGTGTCTCATCAAAAGCCGAATGAAAAGGTCAAAAAGGAATTTGGAATATTTTGTTAAATACAACGTTCTGATCACTCCGTGTCACAGCTGTTGAAAGAACTGGACCAAGGTGCGGTGTGGTGAGCGTACATATTCCCTTTTTATTTAGGATGATGCCGACAAAAACAATAAACAATCCAAAAACCAACCGTGATGCAATAGTGCCAACAAACAAAGACAACTTCCCACACAGAAAGGAGGGAAAAGGGCTACCTAAGTATGGTTCCCAATCAGAGACAACGATAGTCCCTGATTGAGAACCATACCCGGCCAAAACATAGAAACACAAAATCATAGAAAACGAAACCTAGAATGCCCACCCCAAATCACACCCCGACCAAACCAAATAGAGACATTAAAAGGCTCTCTACGGTCAGGGCGTGACACTCCCCATCAATTCTTTGGCCCAAAGGGTTCCCAAAGTTCCCATAGACCTAAATCCGTGTGTACAGTATATCTCCTGTTTTGGGCTAATTAATGACACTCTCCCTACTCAGAATTTCATGAGAAGACTTTGGCCCATGGCAATATGTTGCTGCAACCCTGCTGTTCTAGTTACTGTCCTGCCAAAAAGAGTTTCCAAAGAAACTTTAGTCACGACAGAACATTTTCTAGAGAAACTTTACTTGTGACACAGACAGGTTCCACAATCCAAAGAACCTCAATAGCATAAGGTAAAATGGTGCCCAAGTAAAAAATAATTCCCTTAAAAATATTGTTCTAGGAATTGTGGGTGACGTAGTCTCATGAAACTTCCTCTGTCATAGTCAGAAGCCAAATCAGGTTACACTGGGAGAGATTATGCTGGATCCACCAGGGACACAAAAAGCATGACAGGGGTGAGGGTGAAGTCAGGCAGCATGATGTTCTGTAGAACAAAGGATCTCCTCCACACAGTGTGCAACCTGGAGCTCTTTGGGTGCTTTTGATATACATGAGGTGCATTGCAGAACACTCACAATTATTTTGATGTGTGTGTGCGTGCGCGTATGTGTGTGTGTGTGTGCATGTGGAGTGTTCTGGTGGGTGCCCGTGGCTATTTTAAGTATGCAGCTCCCTCTGGATATGAGTCCATTCAGAGGGAGGGCATTATAGCTATGGCTACAGTACAAAGACTATAGAGAAAAATTGCAAAGAATTTGGAAGCTTAAAGCACACAAACACAAAAGCACACTAAGAAATACATTTGTGGAGGAACACATAGATCATAGAAGCACATACATAAAGACAAAGGCACTTGCATTCACAAGGGGCACGCATGCACACACACACACACACACACACACACACACACACACACACACACACACACACACACACACACACACACACACACACACACACACACACACACACACACACACACACACACACACACACACACACACACACACACACACACACACACACACGCAGAGAGACCCAAACATTGCGCTTCCGCAGCCTAAAACTGTCTCTCTCCGTTTATTTTTTGGGGGCTACCAAATCGGCTTTGGTTTGGGGGCAGAGACGGTGCCCACTCAATTATTTTATGTAATGCTGCAGGCTTTCTGGTTAAATCGAGAGGCAAACGACTCAGGTTCATAGAACGACTCAGGTTCAGACCAGCCAAAAGTGGAGATGAAAAGAGAGAGAAAGAAGAAAAAAAGAGATATAACAGTGAGGCAGGGAAATGGGGAAGGAGAAGGACAGAAGAGACATGGTCCGTCAATCCAAACCTTTTAGATGGCTAAAACTTGTAGATGACTTGTAGATGGCTGGCATAACCATGTCCATTTAACTTTAAATAATGTAACGATTTGAGTAATGACATTTAATTAGAGGCTAAAGTCCCTTTAAAGATGCACTCTGATCTTAATTACAACACATTTGTAACATATTGAATTAATTGGATTCGTAACATATCACACAAAATGGATGATGAAGCACACAATTGGATGACGTAGTACACAAAAAATAGGGACCACTTTTGGCTCATAAGCAACACTTTAAAAACTACTGGCTGAAATTCTGAGAGTGCATATTTTAAAGAGGTCAGCACTACATTACAGCCTGTCCTTATTCAAGTGGCTACTGAATGTACTTTTGAATAACGACAATAAATGTTCATGTTTTTGTATGGCACATTTCAATATCCCAAGGACTTCACTTCACAGTCAATCAAAGAGGAACAGTCCTTTTGAAGATACAGAAGTAGGGCTACATGCATTCAGAAAACACTGCTATCTTGGAATCAAAACCTCATCCACAGCATGTCAATACAAGTATCGATGTGAAGTGAATAAACACAAATGTGTAGGAGAAGAAACTCTTAACATCTTTCCAAATCAATGCGAGGAAGAGGGGTGAAAGTATTTACGTCTGAGCAAACTAACGTACAATCTAACATACAATAGCTACAGCCCTATGTATAGGCAAATATGTGGGTGTCAGTGGAGTAGCTATAAAGTTTCTCTCACTGGAACTGCTGGTCTGTTTGAAAAGAGAGACAGGAGAGAGGTAGAACAAGAAAGAGATCGAGGTATAACATTAAGAGTGAGAGTGAGTGAGTGATAGAAAGGTATAACATCATAGCTTTGGGGGGGAATCTCATATCCCGGAGCTACCGTGGCTCTCTGAGGAAAGAAAGGGAAGCAAGAAGGAAGTGAGATATCAAACGGCTTCAGGAGTGACGGAAGAGAAGAGAGAGCAGAAGAGAGGAGAGAACAGCCCTATGTGTGGTTTTTTCTCTCTCACACTCACTTCAATCGAGTGGGAGCGACCTCACTGTGTATAGTAACGGCTCTTGGCTCCTCTTTTAAGTCCCACTCTCTCCGGCTCCCTTTGAGGCTACGCCAGCAAGACTGACTGGGAGGCGAGAGAGAGAGATCAGAAGCAGAGGGGAGAAACAGGGGAGCGAAGAAGGAGGGAGTGAGAGGGAGAGGAGTAGGGAGAGGACAGAGGGATAAATTAAGAGGAGAGAGAGGGATGACGGGAACAATAAATAAAGGGAGAGAATGATGAAACAGGAAAACTGAAAGAGAGAGAAGAAAGGAAAGAGAGAACACAAGCTGTCAAATTTTTCAGATTTATTTTATTTTTCTTTGTCAGCTTCAAGGGAAGGGGGACATCAAGCCGGGGCCAAAGTGGAATGACTACACAAGCAAGGGCAGACACACACACACACACACACACACACACACACACACACACACACACACACACACACACACACACACACACACACACACACACACACACACACACACACTTTGTTGAGATATTCTGAAGAGATTTCATCCCATGCTTCCTGAAGCACCTCCCACAAGTTGTATTGGCTTGATGGGCACGTCTTACGTACCAAACGGTCAAGCTGCTCCCACAACAGCTCAATAGGGTTGAGATCCGGTGACCGTGCTGGCCACTCCATTATAGACAGAATACCAGCTGACTGCTTCTTCCCTAAATAGTTCTTGCATAGTTTGGAGCTGTGCTTTGGGTCATTGTCCTGTTGTCGGAGGAAATTGGCTCCAATTAAGCGCCGTCCACAGGGTATGGCATGGCGTTGCAAAATGGAGTGATAGCCTTCCTTCTTCAAGATCCCTTTTACCCTCTACAAATCTCCCACTTTACCACCACCAAAGCACCCCCAGACCATCACATTTCCACCACCATGCTTGACAGATGGCGTCAAGCACTCCTCCAGCATCTTTAATTTGTTCTGTGTCTTACGAATGTTCTTCTTTGTGATCCGAACACCTCAAACTTAGGTCCATAACACTTTTTTCCAATCTTCCTATGTCCAGTGTCTGTGTTCTTTTGCCCATCTTAATCTTTTCTTTTTATTGGCTAGTCTGAGAAATGGCTTTTTCTTTGCAACTCTGCATAGAAGGCCAGCATCCCGGAGTTGCCTCTTCACTGTTGACGTTGAGACTGGTGATTTGCGGGTACTGTTTAATGAAGCTGCCAGTTGAGGACTTTTGAGGCGTCTGTTTCTCAAACTAGAAACTAATGTATTGTCCTCTTGCTCAGTTGTGCACCGGGGCCTCCCACTCCTCTTTCTATTCAGGCTAGAGCCAGTTTGCGCTATCTGTGAAGGGAGTAGTACACAGCATTGTACAAGATCTTCAGTTTCTTGGTAATTTCTCACATGGAATAGCCTTCCTTCATTTATCAGAACAAGAATAGACTGATGAGTCTAAGAAGAAAGGGCTTCGTTTCTCTCCATTTTGAGCCTGTAATCAAACCCACAAATGCTGATGCTCCAGATACTCAACTAGTCTAAAGAAGGCCAGTTTTATTGCTTCTTTAATCAGAACAACAGTTTTCAGCTGTGCTAAAAATTGCAAAATGATCAATTAGCCTTTTAAAATGATAAACTTTGATTAGCTAACACAACGTGCCATTGGAACACAGGAGTGATGGTTGCTGATAATGGGCCTCTGTACGCCTATGTAGATATTCCATAAAACACCTGCCATTTCCAACTACAATAGTCCTTTATAACATTAACAATGTCTACACTGTATTTCTGAATAATTTGATGTCATTTTAAAATGGACAAAAAGCAAGGATATTTCAAAGTGACCCCAAACTTTTGAACGGTAGTGGTATGTTGTACAAAAAAAAGTCAATTATCAATTATTTTGTCTTAGTTAAGAGCTTGGCTTCCAATTGGCTTTGATAAAATGTCCAATATCTAAGTCCACGTGGAGATTCTGTAAGAGTTATATGGAGGCCAATTAGATGATGGTCCGATCGCATTCGGTCTTCTATAAATACTTTTAAATTGTTTTTTTAAATGCCAGCAAGAACGAGACTAGGAAGTAATCAAGGCGGCTAGCTTGATTAAGCCTCCGCCATGTACAGTGGGGCAAAAAAGTATTTAGTTAGCCACCAATTATGCAAGTTCTCCGACTTAAAAAGATGAGAGAGGCCTGTAATTTTCATCATAGGTACACTTCAACTATGACAGACAAAATGAGGGGAAAAAAATCCTGAAAATCACATTGTAGGATTTTGGTGGAAAATAAGTATTTGGTCACCTACAAACAAGCAAAATTTCTGGCTCTCACAGACCTGTAACTTCTTCTTTAAGAGGCTCCTCTGTCCTCCACTCGTTACCTGTATTAATGGCAGCCTGTTTGAACTTGTTATCAGTATAAAATACATCTGTCCACAACCTCAAACAGTCACACTCCAAACTCCACTATGGCCAAGACCAAAGAGCTGTCAAAGGACACCAGAAACAAAATTGTAGACCTGCACCAGGCTGGGAAGACTGAATCTGCAATAGGTAAGCAGCTTGGTTTGAAGAAATCAACTGTGGAAGCAATTATTAGGAAATGGAAGACATACAAGACCACTGATAATCTCCCTCGATCTGGGGCTCCATGCAATATCTCACCCCGTGGGGTCAAAATGATCACAAGAACGGTGATCAAAAATCCCAGAACCACACGGGGGGACCTAGTGAATGACCTGCAGAGAGCTGGGACCAAAGTAACAAAGCCTACCATCAGTAACACACTACGCCGCCAGGGACTCAAATCCTGCAGTTCCCCTACTTAAGCTAGTACATGTCCAGGCCCGTCTGAAGTTTGCTAGAGAGCATTTGGATGATCCAGAAGAAGATTGGGAGAATGTCATATGGTCAAATGAAACCAAAATATAACATTTGGTAAAAACTCAACTCGTCGTGTTTGGGGGACAAAGAATGCTGAGTTGCATGCAAAGAACACCATACCTACTGTGAAGCATGGGGGTGGAAACATCATGCTTTGGGGCTGTTTTTCTGTAAAGGGACCAGGACAACTGATCCGTGTAAAGGAAAGAATGCATGGGGCCATGTATCGTGAGATTTTGAGTGAAGACCTCCTTCCATCAGCAAGGGCATTGAAGATGAAACGTGGCTGGGTCTTTCAGCATGACAATGATCCCAAACACACCGCCCGGGCAACAAAGGAGTGGCTTTGTAAGAAGCATTTCAAGGTCCTGGAGTGGCCTAGCCAGTCTCCAGATCTCAACCCCATAGAAAATCTTTGGAGGGAATTGAAAGTCCGTGTTGCCCAGCAACAGCCCAAAACATCACTGCTCTACAGGAGATCTGCATGGAGGAATGGGCCAAAATACCAGCAACAGTGTGTGAAAACCTTGTGAAGACTTACAGAAAATGTTTGACCTCTGACATTGCCAACAAAGGGTATATAACAAAGTATTGAGATTGACTTTTGTTAATGACAAAATACTTATTTTCCACCATAATTTGCAAATAAATTCATTAAAAATCCTACAATGTGATATTCTGGATTTTTTTCTCATTTTTTCTGTCATAGTTGAAGTGTACCTATGATGGAAATTACAGGCCTCTCTCATCTTTTTAAGTGGGAGAACTTGCACAATTGGTGGCTGACTAAATACTATTTTGCCCCACTGTATATCTCACTAGGTCAGGGTTTTTCAACCTCCATATATCCACTAGTTCTAATGTATCCATGATCTTTGTGATCGCCTTAAGTGCTTGAGGGTGATAGTTTGTAGAATGATTTCCTTAAAGATTCATTGAGGGACTTTAAAACCATATTACAATCTCCCACCATAATAATAGCTTATTTTGTTGCTTGTGAGTTTAATTATATATATTTTCAAAAAAGTGTGGATCATCATTATTTGGCCCATATAGATGAATTAGCCAGATCTTTTTGGTTCAATAGCATATTTAAAAGAATCCATCTTCCTTGCGGATCTGTTTGCACAATCAGATCAAAATTTGTATTAATTAGTAAAATCACCCCTTTTGAGTTTCTTTTGCCCATGACAAAAATATATTTCTCACGCCCAGTACTTTTTCCACCCAACCTCATCTATATTTGTAGAATGAGTTTCCTGTAAACAATAGATATTATATAGCCATGTTAAAAAAAAATCTATTTTTCTGATCTGCTAAGCCATTACAATTATAACTTGCTATACCTATATCCGCACGTAACATAATGATACCCAAGTTTCAATTATACTTACCACAACCAATGTTGGTAAACTTAAAAGCACCATGATGACTAAGTGTCCAAATAAGCTGTACCATAATAATTTGCACTGTTAAGCATACTGTAGCTGTAACTTTGTAAACCTCTAATTGTCCTAATATTCCACCCACTAGAAAATGGTGGTCTGCTTGAAACATGTTGGTATTACAGACTCAGTCAGGAACAGGTTAAATGTCAGTGAAGATACTTGCCAGTTGGTCAGCGCATGCTCGGAGTACTTGTCCTGGTAATCCGTTTGGCCCTGCGGCCTTGTGAATGTTGACCTGCTTAACTGTTAAGGCTAGGGCAGAATACTGCCCCCGTTGGTGAAATGCGTGCCCATAGTAAACTGACAAAAAATCTGTAAAAAAGTGCTAATATATGCATATAATAAATATTATTGAATAGAAAACACTCTAAAGCTCCTAAAACCGTTTAAATTATGTCTCTATGTAAAGCAGAACTCACAGGGCATCCATTCTTCCAAACTCTTTCTGTCATCAGAAAAGTTGGCCCAACTTTGACGTCATCGCCCCCACCCTTCCCAACCAGCTACAGATCTGGAAACAGTTTCTATCTCTTCAGCGCGATGTCCTCTTTCAATGGGGCGCGTCCTTGTGAAGATTGCGCGCTCCCTCACCCTTTGGCGGGGCGAAACCCTCCGGTCACGCAATAATACGTACGCGCGTCTGCAATTTTTCTCCCTTTGTTCTAAGATCCACCAAACAACGTAGGCTTCTCCTTTCGAGCTTAGATCTTTTATATATGATTAAAACATGTTTTAGCTCGAATTTGAACTTAGTTTGACCAGTTTAGTCGACATATAATATGTAATTTTGAAGTTTCGATGCGCAACCCATAGATTTTTGAGTGCTTTTCAGCCGAAATTAGTCTCGTTTGACAACACAAAGACACACATTTGAAAGGGAAACGCTGGTTTTGGTAAGTATGACTTCTTCCACGACTTCTGATCGAACAACGGCTAAGGTAAGGGAAGATTTATGTGGTTATTATGTGTTTCTGTGGACTCCGAAATAGCGAAGCCATATTGCTAATCTATGAGCGCCGTCTCATATTATTGACAAGTGAACGTGATTTATGGATATAATTAGCATATTATTGAAAAAAACATAAATGTACTGTATAACATGTCCTATTCCTGTCATCTGATGAAGATTTTCAAAAGGTTAGTGAATTATTTTACTTTTAATCCTGCTTTTGTGATTGCATCTATTGTTCTACAAAATGGCTATGTAAATTAGCCTATCTTTGGTGGTGGTTTGACATAAATATGTGCTATGTTTTCGCCGTAAAACATTTTAGAAATCTGACTTGGTGGCTAGATGAACAAGGTGTTTATCTTTCATTTGAGCTATTGGATTTGTTAATGTGTGGAGGTTAAATATTTCTACGAATATTTTTTGCGTTCTGTGTGCTACTGTGTCAGTTGAGCAGTGGGGGAAGGTGCCCTAGCGGGACGTGTGGTGCCAACAGGTTAGGTCTTACATCGGCTACGGAGAGCGTGATCACACAGTCGTCGTAACAGCTGGTGCTCTCATGCATGCTTCAGTGTTGATTGCCTCGAAGCGCACATATAAATAATTTAGCTGGTAGGCTCGTGTCACTGGGCAGCTCTCGGCTGTGCTTCCCTTTTGTAGTCCGTAATAGTTTGCAAACCCTGCCACATCCGACAAGCATCAGAGCCTGTGTAGTAGGATTCAATCTCAGTCCTGTATTAACGCTTGGATGGTTCGTCGTAGGGCATAGCGGGATTTCTTATAAGCGTTCGGGTTAGAGTCCCACTCCTTGAAAGCGGCAACTCTACCTTTTAGCTCAGTCCGGATGTTACCTGTAATCCAGCGACTGATGTGGTGTACTCCTCAATGCCATCGGAAGAATCCCGGAACATATTCCAGTCTGTGCTAGAAAAACAGTCCTGTAGCTTAGCATCTGTGTCATCTGACCACTTCGGTATTGAGCAAGTCACTGGTACTTCCTGCTTTAGTTTTTGCTTGTAAGCAGGAATCAGGAGGATAGAGTTATGGTCAGATCTGCCAAATGAAGGGCGAGCTTTGTACTCTGTGTGTGGAGTAAAGGTGGTCTGGAGTTATTTTTCCCTCTGGTTGCACATGTAACATGCTGGTAGAAACTAGGTAAAACTGATTTAAGTTGACCTGCATTAAAGTCCCCGGCCACTAGGAGCGCCACCTCTGGATGAGCATTTTCTTGTTTACTTATGGCCTTATACAGCTCATTGATAGCAGTCTTAGTTGCAGCATCGGTTTGTGGTGGTAAATAGATAGCTACAAAAAATATAGATGAAAACTCTTTTGGTAAATAGTGTGGTCTACAGCTTATCATGAGATACTGTACCTCAGACGAGCAAAACCTAGAGACTACATTAATATTTGATTTTTTGCACCAGCTGTTATTGACAAATAGACACAGACTGCTACCTCTTATCTTACCGGAGGCAGTTGTTCTATCTTGCCGATGCACGGAAAACTCAGCCAGCTGTATGTTATCCATGCCGTCATTCAGCCATGACTCGGTGAAACATAAGATATTACCGTTTTTAATGTCCTGTTGGTAGGATAGTCTTGATCGGAGCTTTATTATCCAATGATTGCAAGATGGCTAATTGGACTGATGGTAGAGGCGGGTTACTCACTCGCCATCGGATTCTTACAAGGCACCACGACCTATGACCCATATATCGCCATCTCTTCTTCATGCGAATGACGGGGATGTGGGCCTTGTCCGGTGTCTGAAGTAAATCCTTCACTTCCGACTCATTAAAGAAAAATATATTTGTCCAGCACGAGGTGAGTAATCGCTGTTCTGATATCCTGATATCTTTTTCGGTCATAAGAGATGGTGGCAGAAACATTGTGCATTTTTTTAATCAAATAAAGCGAAAAACACAATAGCACAATTGGTTAGGAGCCCTTAAAACGTTCAGCCTTCTCCTCCTGCGGGATGATATTCCCTGATTGATTAAATTGTTTTTTTTCTCATCAATCTACACCACAATACCCCATAATGACAAAGCAACAACAGGTTTTTAGAAAGTTTTGCAAATGTATAAAAAAACAACAACTGAAATATCACAAAGTATTCAGACACTACTCAGTACTTTGTTGAAGCACCTTTGGCAGTGATTACAGCCTCGGGTCTTCTTGGTTATGAAGCTACAAGCTTGGCACACCTGTATTTGAGGAGTTTCTCACATTCTTCTCTGCAGATCCTCTCAAGCTCTGTCAGGTTAGTTGTGGAGCGTCGCTGTCCAAGATGGCATAAGTCAGACGTCCTTTGTCCTCGTCTTGTCGTGTCCCATGTATATATATATATATATTTAAGTCTTTCTTCGCATATCTTTTATATATTTTATTTTCCAAAAACTCAACTTCAAAACATTCTCCTGCCTCACCCATACAAAATAAAAAAGTATTATTTACCTCAAATCTGAAATCCACAATAGAAGCTAGCCAGGAGCTAACCAGAAGCTAACCATGAGCTAACCATGAGCTAACCATGAGCTAACCAGAAGCTAGCCAGAAGCTAGCCAGAAGCTATCCAGAAGCTAGCCAACGTTAGTGTTCAGCTAACCACGTTTGATGATCATCAGCTATCCTTTAGCTCGAAAAGCTATCGGCAGTTTTGGACAACGCAATATTTTTGTACAACGCGATATACCGGACCTATTTTTCTCTCGATATCCCAGGATTTCAACCGAAAGCTCTGAACATTTACACCTGGATCTCGCAGTTAGCTAGTTGCTATCCGTGTGACTATTGGCTTATGTCGGTATGGAGCAAACTTAAATTATTCCGGAGCTAGCCATCTGAAGAGTTCCATCAACCACTCCTGGGCTACAATCACCTATCCGGACCCGTTTTACTGCCGATGCGGAGCCCCACCGGTCCTTCACGACTGTACTACCGACGTTATCTGCACGACGGAGTTATCCAACTGGCTCCTCCGTTATTTTTCTACTGTATTATTGACTGTTTGTTTGTTTTACTCCATGTGTAACTCTGTGTTGTTGTACCTGTCGAACTGCTTTATCTTGAACTTGTTCTCAACTTGCCTACCTGGTTAAATAAAGGTGAAATAAATAAATATATAGGTCTCTCCAGAGATGTACGATCGGGTTCGAGCTCTGGCTGGGCCACTCAAGAACATTCAGAGACTTGTCCTGAAGCCACTCCTGCATTGTCATGGCTGTTTGCTTAGGGTCATTGTCCTGTTGAAAGGTGAACCGTTGCCCCAGTCTTGGGTCCTGAGCACTCTGGAGCAGGTTTCCATCAAGGATCTCTCTGTACTTTGCTCCGTTCATCTTTCCGGTGATCCTGACTAGTCTCCCAGTCCCTGCCGCTGAAAAACATCCCCAGGAAAATAACCTCTCACTCAACGTCAACAAAACAAAGGAGCTGATCGTGGACTTCAGGAAACAGCAGAGGGAGCATCCCCCTATCCAAATCGACAAGACCACAGTGGAGAAGGTGTAAAACTTCTAGTTCCTTGGCGTACACATCACTTATAAACTGAAATGGTACACCCACACAGACAGTGTGGTGAAGAAGGCGCAACAGGAAGGCCAAAGTTGGAGCAAAAAACACTACACCCACAATAACATCTGCTAAACACGTGTATGTGACCAATACAATTTGATTTGGTTTGACAGCATGATGCTGCCACCACCATGCTTCACCGTAGGGATGGTGCCAGGTTTCCTCCAGACGTGACACTTGGCATTCAGGCCAACGACTTCAATCTTGGTTTCATCAGACCAGAGAATCTTGTTTGTCATGGTCTGAGAGTCCTATAGGTGCCTTTTGGCAAACAACAAGCAGGCTGTCATGTCCCTTTACTGAGGAGTGGCTTCAGTCTGGCCACTCTACCATAAAGGCCTGATTGGTGGAGTGGTGCAGAGATGGTTGTCCATCTGGAAGGTTCTCCTATCTCCACAGAGGAACTCTAGAGCTATGTCAGAGTGACCATCGGGTTCTTTGTCACCTCCCTGGCCAAGGCCCTTCTTCCCCGATTGCTCAATCCTGACAATTCCTTCGGCCTCATAGCTTGGTTTTTGCACTGTCAACTGCCTTTCCAAATCATGTCCAATCAATTGAATTTACCACAGGTGGACTCCAATCAATTTGTAGAAACATCTCAAGGATGATCAATGGAAAAATAATACACCTGAGCTCAATTTCGAGTCTCATAGCAAACTTATTTAAATAAGGTATTTCCGTATTTTATTTTTAATACATTTCCAAAACTGTTTTTGTATTGTCATTAAGGGGTAATTGTGTGTAGATTGATCAGGATGTTGATTGATGAGGACATTTTTGTATTTAATCCATTTTAGAATAAGGCTGTAACGTTACAAAATGTGGAAAAAGCCAAGGCCTCTGAATACTTTCTGAACGCACTGTTAATATTATAGTAAGGTCTGCTGTGCAGCCCTCTCTGCTCCATCTCTCCTCCCCCCAGCACCACACGGTCCCCCCTTTCCACTCTCTTCTTTCATGCCTTTAGCCTCCTTCTGTCCACCCTCCTCACTCAACTGGGCAAGCACATGGGCAAGGTCATGTGCCAGACCAGGTCATGTGCTAGACCCACACACACACACACACACACACACACACACACACACACACACACACACACACACACACACACACACACACACACACACACACAGCTGAGTGGGCATGCTTTTCCTCTTGATTGTTGGTATTCTCATCCTCATTGGAAAAACATATGGCACAATTCTGTAATTGCAGTTGGAATCACTTCCTGAATCAATTTCCTGAATCAACTGACCAATGATATAGACTCTGGTGCTATTTTGCACGATCAGAGGGTACTTCAACGTAGAGTGTGGAGAGTGCAGGGGACTAACTAGATCAAATCAAATCAAAGTTTATTTGTCACGTGCGCGGAATACAACAGGTGTAGGTAGACCTTACAGTGAAATGCTTACTTACAGGCTCTAACCAACAGCGCATAAAAGGTATTAGGTGAGCAATAGGTAAGTAAAGGAATAAAAACAACAGTGAAAAAGAGTGAAAAATAACAGTAGCGAGGTTATATACAGTTGCGAGGCTATAACAGTAGCAAACAGACACCGGTTAGTCAGGCTGATTTAGGTAGTATGTAGATATGGTAATTAAAGTGACCATGCATATATGGTGAACAGAGAGTAGCAGTAGCATAAAAGAGGGGTTGGCAGGTGATGAGTGGCGGGACACAATGCACATAGCCTGGTTAGCCAATGTGCTAACCACTGGTTGGTCGGGCCAATAGAGGTAGTATGTACATGAATGTATAGTTAAAGTGACTATGTGTATATGATAAACAGAGAGTAGCAGCAGGGTAAAAGAGGGGTTGGTGGGGGGAGGGGGGGCACACAATGCAAATAGTCCGGGTAGCCATTTGATCATCTGTTCAGGAGTCTAATGGCTTGGGGGTAAAAACTGTTGAGAAGTCTTTTTGTCCTAGACTTGGCTAAAGTGTGCCCTGGTTAAAGTGTGTGATTATGGACTGATTTCTATGTATTACTAAGCCATGTGGGGGAGAGGTTGGCCCTGTAGGGAAGGTGGATAGGGTAGCCTGTCACAGCACATCTGAACACCTCTGTAGAGGAAGAGAGGGACGGGAGAGAGAGAAATGAGGGGAGAGAAAGATGGAGGAAAGGAGAAACAGAGAGCTAGAGATCAAAGAGGACAAAAAGGGAGACAGGGATACATGGAGAGAGAGACACAGGGAGACAGCTAGAGAGAGAGACAGCGAGAGATAATGAGAAGGTAAAAGGGAGAGAGAGAGAGAAAAATGGAGGACAGAAGAAACCGGGAAGAAGTAAAATAATAATAATAATAATAATAGGGAAAAAAAGGGAGACAAGGACAGGGGGGAGACAGAGAGAGTGAGGATATTTGAGGGAGAGGAGGGATGAAGAGAGAGAGATAGAGGGGGAAGAGGCGCCTTAACCTGGTGTGACGGGGCGTGCACTCTAAAAAAACATCTCCAGAGATTCATCCGAGCACAAACATCCAGACCAGGCAGGCTGGAGGGAGGCCTGGGGTCAGGAGAGGGGATGTACATACCTAACACTTTGCCCGACACACACGAGCATACGCACACACAAACTCATGTATATTTTGATGTGATTTATTTTGTCATGCCTCTTCATGATGCCCAGCCCACATGGGCTTATAAAACCCTGTATTCGCTGTATCCAAATACAATTATCATACTTATATATGCGCGCACACGTACATACGTACGCACATACATACAGTACATACATACATACAGTACCAGTCAAAAGTTTGGACACAACTACTCATTTCAATGGTTTTTCTTTATTTGTACTATTTTCTACATTGTAGAGTAATAGTGAAGACATGAAAACTATGAAATAACACATATGGAATCATGTAGTAACCAAAAAAGTGTGAAACAAATCAATAAATATTTTATACTTGAGATTCGTCAAAGTAAGCACCCTTTGCCTTGATGACAGCTTTGCACACTCTTGGCATTCTCTGAACCAGCTTCACCTGGAATGCTTTTCCAAGAGTCTTGAAGGAGTTCACACATGCTGAGCACTTGTTGGCTGCTTTTCCTTCACTCTATGGTCCAACTCATCCCAAACCATCTCAATTGGGTTGAGATCAGGTGATTGTGGAGGCCAGGTCATCTGATGCAGCACTTCATCACTCTCCTTCTTGGTCAAATAGCCCTAACACTGCCTGGAGGTGTGTTGGGTCATTGTCCTGTTGAAAAACAAATGGTAGTTTCACTAAGGGCAAACCAGATCGGATGGCATATCGCAGTAGAATGCTGTGGTAGCCATGCTGGTTAAGTGTGCCTTGAATTCTATGGTTTTTGCACTTGAAGAAACTTTGAAAGTTCAAAGATTTTCCGGATTGACTGACCATCATGTCTTACAGTAATGATGGAGTATCGTTTTGTTGCTCATTTGAGTTGTTCTTACCATAATATGGACTTGGTATTTTACCAAATAGGGCAATCGTGTGTTTAAAACAGTTTAGATGGCCATGATTTATTTTCAACTGGTAATTGAAGCGCACTTCCGATTCAAGTGCATAGGTAACTACTGGCAGGCTGTTTAACAGTCTGATGGCCTTGAGATAGAAGCTGTTTTTCAGTCTCTCGGTCCCAGCTTTGATGCACCTGTACTGACCTTGCCTTCTGGATGATGGCAATGGCTCGGGTGGTTGTTGTCCTTGATGATCTTTATGGCCTTCCTGTGACATCGGGTGGTGTAGGTGTCCTGGAGGGCAGGTAGTTTGCCCCCGGTGATGCGTTGTGCAGACCTCACTACCCTCTGGAGAGCCTTACGGTTGTGGGCGGAGCAGTTGCCGTACCAGGCGGTGATGCTCTCGATTGTGCATCTGTAGAAGTTTGTGAGTGCTTTTGGTGACAAGCCGAATTTCTTCAGCCTCCTGAGGTTGAAGAGGTGCTGCTGCGCCTTCTTCACGATGCTGTCTGTGTGGGTGGACCAATTCAGTTTGTCCGTGATGTGTACGCCGAGGAACTTAAAACTTACTACCCTCTCCACTACTGTTCCATCGATGTGGATAGGGGGGTGTTCCCTCTGCTGTTTCCTGAAGTCCACAATCATCTCCTTAGTTTTGTTGACGTTGAGTGTGAGGTTATTTTCCTGACACCACACTCCGAGGGCCCTCACCTCCTCCCTGTAGGCCGTCTCGTCGTTGTTGGTAATCAAGCCTACCACTGTTGTGTCGTCCGCAAACTTGATGATTGAGTTGGAGGCGTGCGTGGCCACGCAGTCGTGGGTGAACAGGGAGTACAGGAGAGGGCTCAGAACGCACCCTTGTGGGGCCCCAGTGTTGAGGATCAGCGGGGTGGAGATGTTGTTACCTACCCTCACCACCTGGGGGCGACCCGTCAGGAAGTCCAGTACCCAGTTGCACAGGGCGAGCTTGATGACGAGTTTGGAGGGTACTATGGTGTTAAATGCTGAGTAGCCTAGCCAAAATCTAACCAAACATGCAGGCAATTATTTTATAAAGACTTCCATATACCATTGAAACCAGTAGCCTATTTTTCTTATGTTCTATTGGTTTTCAAATGTCTTTCATTGTCCAGTAGCCAAAGGAACTATCCTAGTCATATTAGCAACGCATGCTAGTGTTTTTGCATCTTTATAGCCCCTCTTTCTACATTTCTAACGGATATTTTCATCTTTGTCTCATGAAACCGAACACATGTGCAGTGCGCTTTTGACAACAGTGTTTTCAGATAATTCCATTATGGAACGTAGCCTACTGTCTTGTGTGCATTCCTGCGCTTATAATGTGAATAAATAATAGTTTATCAACATTTTAAGCGTATTGTTCTGATCTGTTGCATGAGCCTCATTGCTTTTAAAATGTTGGGGGATGTAGCCTAGTTGAAGGAATTTGGCCTAGTCCAGACCTAATCCCAATTGAGATGGTGTGGCAGGACTTGAAACAAGTAGTTCATGCTTGGAAATCCACAAATGTCGCTGAGTTAAAATAGTTCTGCATGCAAGAGTGGACCAAAATTCCTCCACAGAGACATGAGAGACTAATCAACAACTAAAATAAGCATTTAGTTGCAGTCATTGCAGCTAAAGGTGGCACAACCAGTTATTGAGTATAATGGGGCAATTACATTTTTTGAAACTCTGGGGGCAGTATTTCATTTTTGGATGAAAAACGTTCCCGTTTTAAACAAGATATTTTGTCCCGAAAAGATGCTCGTCAATGCATATAATTGACAGCTTTGGAAAGAAAACACTCTGACGTTTCCAAAACGGCAAAGATATTGTCTGTGAGTGCCACAGAACTGATGTTGCAGGCTAAACCCAGATAAAAATCCAATCAGGAAGTGCCGCATTTTTTGAAACCGCCTCATGCCAATGACTCCTTATATGGCTGCGAATGAGCTTACGTTTTCCACGCATTCCCCAAGGTGTCTACAGCATTGTGACAGCTTTTCAGGCATTTCCATTGGAGAATGGCTGCAAGGGACCATATATAGCGAGTGGTCACATGGTGTCTCCCGCAGAAAATCTTGCGTAAAATACTGAGGTAGCCATTTTTCCAATCGCTTCTTATGAGAAACCAACTGCCTCGACGGATATATTATCGAATGGGTGCACTCTTTTCTCTGTATATATCAATGATGTTGTTCTTGCTGCGGGCGATTCCCTGATCCACCTCTACGCAGACGACACCAATCTGTATACTTCTGGACCTTCCTTGGACATGGTGCTATCTAACCTCCAAACAAGCTTCAATGCCATACAACACTCCTTCCGTGGCCTCCAACTGCTCTTAAACGCTAGTAAAACCAAATGAATGCTTTTCAACCGTTCGCTGCCCGCACCAGCACTCCCGACTAGCATCACCACCCTGGATGGTTCCGACCTAGAATATGTGGACATCTATAAGTACCTAGGTGTGTGGCTAGACTGTAAACTCTCCTTCCAGACTCATATAAAACATCTTCAATCCAAAATCAAATCTAGAATCGGCTTTCTATTTCGCAACAAAGCCTCCTTCACTCACGCCGCCAAACTTACCCTAGTAAAACTGACAATCCTACCGATCCTCGACTTTGGCAATGTCATCTACAAAATAGCTTCCAATACTCTACTCAGCAAACTGGATGCAGTTTATCACAGTGCCATCCGCTTTGTTAATAAAGCACATTATACCACCCACCACTTATACCACCCACCACTGCGACCTGTATGCTCTAGTCGGCTGGCTACATATTCGTCAGACCAGAGGACATTTCTCCAAAAAGTACGATCTTTGTCCCCATGTGCAGTTGCAAACCATAGTCTGGCTTTTTTATGGCGGTTTTGAATCAGTGGCTTCTTCCTTGTTGAGCGACCTTTCAGGTTATGTCTATATAGGACTCGTTTTACTGTGAATAAAGATACTTTTATTCCTGTTTCCTCCACCATCTTCACAAGGTCCTCTGCTGTTGTTCTGGGATTGATTTGCACTTTTAGCAACAAAGAACATTCATCTCTAAGAGACAGAATGCGTCTCCTTCCTGAGCTGTATGATGGCTGCGTGGTCCCCTGGTGTTTATACTTGCGTACTATTGTTTATACAGATGTACGTGGTACCTTCAGGGGTTTGGAAATTGCTCCCAAAGGATGAACCAGACTTGTGGAGGTCTACAATTTTTTTTCTGAGGTCTTGGCTGATTTCTTTAGATTTTCCCATGTCAAGCAAATGGCCACTGAGTTTGAAGGTCGGCCTTGAAATAATTCCACAGGTACACCTCCAATTGACTCAAATGATGTCAATTAGCCAAACAGAAGCTTCGAAAGCCATAACATAATTTTCTGGAATTTTCCAAGCTGTCAACTTAGTGTATGTAAACTTCTGATCCACTGGCATTTAGATACAGTGAAATAATCTGTCTGTAAACAATTGTTGGAAAAATGACTTGTGTCATGCACAAAGTAGATGTCCTAACCGACGTGCCAAAACTATAGTTTGTTAACAAGACATTTGTGGAGTGGTTGAAAAACGAGTTAATGACTCCAACCTTAGTGTATGTAAACTTCTGACTTCAACTGTATGTCTCCTCTAGTCAAGTTATGGAGGAGGGTTGGGGTGGACTGTCTGCCATTAATGTTCTTATGCAATCGAAACATGTTACTCCAGCAAGGAGAATGGGCTCCTCTAGAGCTTGGTTCCTAGACGTTTCACAATTTTGATGTAGTTGCTCTCGGAGGATGTGTTGGTACTATTCTTTATTCATGGCTGTGTTCTTAGGCAAAATTGTGAGTGAACCCTCTCCCTTGGCTGAGAAGCAACCCCACACATGAATGGTCTCAGGATGCTTTACTGTTGGCATGACACAGGACTGATGGTGGCGCTCAACTTGTCTTCTCCTGACAAGCTTTTTTCTGGATGCCCCAAACAATCGGAAAGGGGATTCATCAGAGAAAATGACTTTACCCCCGTCCTCGGCAGTCCAACCCCTGTACCTTTTGCAGAATATCAGTCTGTCCCTAATGTTTTTCCTGGAGAAAAGTGGCTTCTTTGCTGCCCTTCTTGACGCCAGGCCATACTCCAAAAGTCTTCGCCTCACTGTGCATGCAGATGCACTCACACCTGCCTGCTGCCAGTCCTGAGCAAGCTCTGTACTTGTGGTGTCCCGATCCAGCAGCTGAATCAACTTTAGGAGACGGTCCTGGCGTTTTCTGGACTTTCTTGGGCGCCCTGAAACCTTCTTCACAACAATTGAACCCCTCTCCTTGAAGTTCTTGATGATCCGATAAATAGGTGCAATCTTACTGGCAGCAATATCCTTGCCTGTGAAGCCCTTTTGGTGCAAAGCAATGATGACGGCACGTGTTTCCTTGCAGGTAACCATGGTTGACAGAGGAAGAACAATGATTCCAAGCACCACCCTCCTTTTGAAGCTTCCAGTCTGTTATTCGAACTCAAATCAGAATGACAGAGTGATCTCCAGCCTTGTCCTCATCAACACTCACACCTGTGTTAACGAGAGAATCACTGACATGATGTCAGCTGGTCCTTTTATGGCAGGGCTGAAATGCAGTGGGAATGTTTTTGGGTGATGCAGTTCATTTGCATGGCAAAGAGGGACTTTGCAATTAATTGCAATTCATCTGATCACACTTCATAACATTCTGGAGTATATGCAAATTGCCATCATACAAACTGAGACAGCAGACTTTGTGAAAATGTCTATTTGTGTCATTCTCAAAACTTTTGGCCAGGACTGTACATCCAAGATTTTGAGATTAAGGAGCAAAACAAAGGGTGGTTCCAAAATGTATAGTTTTTTTACTGTCTACTTCTTATAAACCTCTTCCTCTTGATACTGTGTGGAAAAGAGATCTTCCAGGTATAGATCAATGTTTTAGTTGGGACGTGTGTGGTCTAATATTCAACAATCCTCTCAGAATACTTATCACCAACAGATCAATTATAATTTTGTATATAGGGCTTGTCTAACTCCTCGTAAACTGTTCTATATTAAATTCTTAATGATGTTTCCTGTACATTGTGCCGTCTTATTAATGAACTGGGTACCTTTGCACACATGGTTTGGGAATGCCCTCTGATATCTATATTCTGAGATGAAGTAGCATCAAACTTGTCCACTCTATTGTCAGAAAATATTCCTGCATCTCCTTTTGTTTACAAAGATTTTTCGGTACTTCATTTATTTCTATGTCAGAAGCGCATTCTTCTTGCTGAGCTAACGGCATGAAAATGATTGCAGTACAATGGAAGCCTCCACACTCACTCGCTATCCGTCAATGGATCCTCGTTTTTTGGGATGTAATTTACACTCACTGGCCAGTTTAGTACCGGGTCGGACCCCCCTTTGCCTCCAGAACAGCCTGAATTCTTTAGGGCATGGATTCTACAAGTTGGAAACATTCCACAGGGATGTTGGTCCAAGCTGACGCGATGGCATCAGACAGTTGCTGCAGATTGGACGGCGGTACCCCACCACCACAGCCAGTACCGTTGACAGCATGTCTAAACTACTGGCACACAGCTCGAACACCCATGCATACCCCACAAGACATGCCACAAGAGGTCTCTTCACAGTCCCCAAGTCCAGAACATACAATGGGAGGCACACAGTACTAAATAAAGCCATGACTACATGGAACTCTATTACACATCAAGTAACTGACACAAGCAGTAAAATTAGATTAAAAAAATAGATAAAACACACCTTATGGAACAGCAGGGACTGTGACGCAACACAAACATTGGCACAGACACATGCATACACACGCACACACACGATAACATACGCACTATACATAAACATGGATTTAGACATGTATATATGTGGTACCGGTGAAGTAGATGCCTGAGGGCACTGAGTGTGTTGTGAATTCTGTGAATGTAATAAACTGCCTTAATTTTGCTGGACCCCAGGAAGAGTAGCTGCTGCTTTGGCAGTAAATACAAATATACCAGGCAGGATGGGTTCATGGACTCATGCTGCTTACGCTAAATCCTGACTCGGCCATCAGCATGACGCAACAGGAACTGGAATTCGTTGTTTTTAGCTGATAGGAGTGGAACCCCGTCTGCTGCATTAGCCCATCCATGACAAGGATCGACGAGATGTGTTCCAAGATACCGTTCTGCACACAACTGTTGTTCTGTTGCCTGTTAGCTTGCACGATTCTTGGCATTCTCTTTCGACCTCTATCATCAAAGAGCTGTTTTCACCAACAGGACTGCCGTTGACGGGATCTTTTTTGTTTGTCGCACCATTCTCGGTAAACCCTAGACACTGTTGTACGTGAAAAGCTCACGAAGGCGGCCGTTTCTGAGATACTGGATCTGGAGTGCCTGGTACCGACAATTATACCACGCTCAAAATTGCTTAGGTCACTCGTTTTGCCTATTGTAATGTTCAATAGAATAGTAACTGAATGCTTTGATGCCTGTCTTCCTGCTTTATATAGCAAGCCCACGGACATGTGACTGTCTGTAATAGCGATCTACTTCCGTGAATGCGGTACCTAATAAATACCTAATAAACTGGCTGGTGAGTGTATATGAAGTTGTCTACAGCCCACATTATTAGAGCTAAAGAAAACACTGAAGCAAAAAAACACTTACTGTTCAATGCTGGGGGACAATTGGAGTTTAAAGAACACCTGGGTTGCCTCTGCGTCTTTGAAGCTTACGGAGAGAAGGGCCACGTCTTCCCCAGGGTCCAACAATGTATCCTGGGGGAAGGAGGGCGAGGGGGAGTTAGTACTCACAAAGAAGTCTCATTTCACTTCTGCATGACTGATATGAATTCAACAAATCAATGTGAATGAAGTTAATTAAAAGCTCCCCCCATAATGTAGGACATTTGGATTACAGCTGAAGTGAGCTGCACTTCAGTAATAAGTCAAGCTCAACCCAACCAAGTCCAGTTTAGCCTAGCTCAGCTACAGTAAGGCCGAATTCCCAGTCTAAGACTGATTTAAGTAAATCTGAGTGTATGTGTTTTAAACAGGCACACAAAGAGAGAGGGCAAGAGTGAAAAAGAGAGAGAAAGAGAAGAAAAAAGAAAGATAAGAGACCAGATTTGTTTCATGCCGCGTTAACTTCAACAGCTGCAGCCGATTAGCGTCGCTGATGACTGGGATCACCAACCATGTGTGAAAGAGAAGCCACTCGAAGCCGCTCTAGATGAGCCGATGATGCCAATCCATCTCTTCAAGGTTTTGATTTATTCCCCCTGTTCTCTCTGTATCGATTGGTAATTTTTCCTAGAGCTAGGCCCTGTGACGAATTGTCATTAGCACGATCTGACATTAACCACCGCTCCGGCTAACCAAAAGAGGGCCGGGGCGTTAAACATGTCTTACAGTTGGTTTGAACTCATCCATTTGGGCTAATCACTGCCCTTTGTGGCAAAAGGGAATCTCCCTCACCACCATACGGTATCGGTTAAGGGTCAGCGCTACCAGTTCATTAGCCAGGTCGACTCAACGCGGCCAACTCTGTAACCAAAGCAGGGACAATGAGTTCTGTTAATTTAATTTTAATTTAATTTGACCTTTATTTAACTAGGCAAGTCAGTTAAGAACAAATTGTTATTTTTTTTAGAGGAGATGAAACTGCCTTTTCTTTGATAGGCCCGAAACGGTTGACTGTGTGCACTCCCTCATTGAGCAGTTTCTGAGTTAAAGTGTGTTAATTGTGTTTTGTGTAACCTAAATGCTATTGTGGTTGGGTTTTTAATTTAAAGTGTTTTAAATGAGGCTTGAGGGAGTTGGATACATGACTCTTTCACATCAAGGACTCCCTCTCTGGCCCTGAATGAAGATGGCCACCACACTGCCCACGTACGTTGGGATTTCCATACCACTGTTTCAAGAGGTCGGGGGTCAAAATTAACCATCTGAATTGGTGTTGGTGGCTCAGTTTTTGTATTTCAAAAACAATGTGAATTTGTCAGGGTCCTCTGCAGGCAGGGGAAAAGTTCCCTTCCATCTAGCCCGAGCAGAACAGAGTGACGCACAACACACAAAACGAAGCCACACTTCTTCCCAAATCATCTTGGTGTATGTATACATGTATGTATGTGTGTGTGTGTGTGTGTGTGTGTGTGTGTGTGTGTGTGTGTGTATGTATGTATGCCTGTGTAACAACAGCCACAACAATGAAGATGGCAACCTCATGTCGAATCCTCTCACGCATCAAAGAAAATAGCATAGAGGGGGAAAGAAAGGGGGATGTGGGGTAAAAGAGAATAGGGTGTCTGTCTGGCATCCAAAGGTGTTGCTTGAGTGAATCAGCTCGCATCAACATAGTGGACGTCTGCATCAATAAGCAACCACACTACCTCCCCGAGTTGCGCTTCTGGGCTGCCGCAATTTACTATTTGGAATGGACTGGAATACATGGAAAGGTGGGGGAGGTGGAGGAATGAGACGAGAGGGAGATAAGGCACAATTGTTTCCCCCAGTTTGTCACTGTCAAGTTCCGTCAGTCACTGGCAAGGTGATCTAATGGATAATTTTTTTTAGAGCAACACTTGCGGAGAGAGAAGGAATCTGCTGAAGGTGAGAGTTGGGGTGGGAAATAACATTGGGTTCCTCTGCATGGGTGGCACTGTGTCGTGGTCCTCGTCAGGTTTTGTTTTAGACACAGAGTTCCTTTTGTACCAAAGGACCTGACAAAAGTCACAAGGCATCACGGAAACAGAAACAACAGACGAGGGAGGCCCCTGATCTGTCCTGTTTAAAGAAAGAAACATTTAACCTTAATTTAACCAGGTAGGCCAGTTGAGAACAAGTTCAAATCAAATCAAATTTTATTTGTCACATACACATGGTTAGCAGATGTTAATGCGAGTGTAGTGAAATGCTTGTGCTTCTAGTTCAGACAATGCAGTAATAACCCATGAGTAATCTAATCTAACAATTTCACAACTACCTTATACACACACAAGTGTAAAGTGATGAAGAATATGTACATAAAGATATATGAATGAGTGATGGTACAGAACGGCATAGGCAAGATGCAGTAGATGGTATCGAGTACAGTATATACACATGAGATGAGTAATGTAGGGTATGTAAACATTATATTAAGTGGCATTGTTTAAAGTGGCTAGTGATACATTTTTTACATCCATTTTTCCAATATTAAAGTGGCTGGAGTTGAGTCAGTATGTTGGCAGCAGCCACTCAATGTTAGTGGTAGCTGTTTAATAAATTGAAGATATGGCAAATAGGAGTGGCAATATCATCCGCTACTATCCTCAGTAATTTTCCATCCAAGTTGTCAGACCCCAAGTAGTCAGACCCCAAGTTGTCATTGATAGACAACAATATTTTTTTCACCTCTTCCACACTCACTTTATGGAATTCAAAATGACAATTTTTGTCTTTCATAATTTGGTCAGTGTTTGTTGCTGGAATTTCATGCCTAAATTGGTTAATCTTACCAATGAATTTAAAAAAAAAGTAGTTGGCAATAGCAGGCAGTATCAATATTGTGACGAATGAGCCATCTGATTCAATGAATGATGGAGCTGAGTTTGCCATTTTTCTCAATACTTTATTGAAGGTGCTTGTAAGCTTTTTACTATCATTCTACTATCATGTATGTCATTTTTATTCGTTTCATAGTGTCGTTTCTTCTTCTTTTTATTCAGTTTAGTCTCATGATTTTCAATTTGCAGTATGCTCCAGTTTCAACTGTTCTGCCTTATTATTATTCGACCATGCTGGTCATTTATGAACATTTGAACATCTTGGCCATGTTCTGTTATAATCTCCACCTGGCACAGCCAGAAGAGGACTGGCCACCCCACATATGCTCTTTCTAATTCTCTCTTTCTTTCTCTCTCTCGGAGGACCTGAGCCCTAGGACCATGCCCCAGGACTACCTGACATGATGACTCCTTGCTGTCCCCAGTCCACCTGACCGTGCTGCTGCTCCAGTTTCAACTGTTCTGCCTTATTATTATTCGACCATGCTGGTCATTTATGAACATTTGAACATCTTGGCCATGTTCTGTTATAATCTCCACCCGGCACAGCCAGAAGAGGACTGGCCACCCCACATAGCCTGGTTATATATACATAGCCTCTCTAGGTTTCTTCCTAGGTTTTGGCCTTTCTAGGGAGTTTTTCCTAGCCACCGTGCTTCTACACGTGCATTGCTTGCTGTTTGGGGTTTTAGGCTGGGTTTCTGTACAGCACTTTGAGATATCAGCTGATGTACGAAGGGCTATATAAATACATTTGATTTGATTTGATGTTTGCCAATCGTTTGTACAGCCAGACTTATTTGCCATTCCTTTTGTCTTATCCCTGTCAACCATAACATTTTTTAATTCCTCATCAATCCATGAGAATTTAACCATTTTTACAGAAATTTTTTTAATGGGGGCATGCTCATTGGTACTTGGGATAAGTAATTTCATAAATGAATCAACTGCAACATCTGTTTGCTCCTCAATACACACCACGGACCAACAAATATTCTTTACATCAACAACATAGGAATCACTACAGGGAATCATATAAAGTGCCTTCAGAAAGTATCCTTTGACTTGTTCCACATTTTGTTGTGTTACAGCCTGATATTTTCTCACCAATCTACACACACTACCCTATTATGACAAATTGAAAACAGGTTTTTGGAAATTTCTGCAAATGTATTGTAAATGAAACACAGAAATACAGTATGTCATTTACATATTCACACCTCTGAGTCATTACATGTTAAAATCACCTTAGGCAGCAATTACAGATGTGTCTTTCTGGGTAAGTCTTTAAGAGCTTTGCACTCCTGGATTGTACAATATTTGCCCATTATTTCCTTAAATTCTTTAAGCCCTTTTAAATTGGTTGTTGATCATTGCTAGACAACATTTTTTTAAAGTCTTTCCATAGATTTTCAAGTAGATTTAAGTCAAAGCTGTAACTCGGCCACTCAGGAACATTCACGGTATCCTTGGTACGTAACTCCAGTGTAGATTTGCCTTTGTGCTTTAGGTTATTGTCCTGCTGAAAGGTGAATTAATCTCTCAGTGTCTGGTGAAAAGCAGGCTGAACAGGGTTTTCCTCTAGGACTTTGCCTGTGCTTAGCTCCATTACGTTTATTTTGTTTATACAACATTTTCAGACAAGATAGAACTGCCAAAGGGGGCGGTGTTGCAATCTACTGCAAAGATAGCCTGCAGAGTTCTGTCCTACTATCCAGGTCTGTACCCAAACAATTTGAACTTCTACTTTTAAAAATCCACCTCTCTAAAAACAAGTCTCTCACCGTTGCCGCCTGCTATAGACCACCCTCTGCCCCCAGTTGTGCTCTGGACACCATATGTGAACTGATTGCCACCCATCTATCTTCAGAGCTCGTGCTGCTAGGCGACCTAAACTGGAACATGCTTAACACCACAGCCATCCTACAATCTAAGCTTGATGCCCTCAATCTCACACAAATTATCAATGAACCTACCAGGTACCTCCCCAAAGCCTTAAACACGGGCACCCTCAGAGATATCATCCTAACCAACTTGCCCTCTAAATACACCTCTACTGTCTTCAACCAAGATCTCAACGATCACTGCCTCATTGCCTGCATCCGTAATGGGTCAGCGGTCAAACGACCTGCACTCATCACTGTCAAACGCTCCCTGAAACACTTCAGCGAGCAGGCCTTTCTAATCGACCTGGCCGGGGTATCCTGGAAGGATATTGATCTCATCCCGTCAGTCGAGGATGCCTGGTTATTTTTTTTAAATTCCTTCCTAACCATCTTAAATAAGCATGCCCCATTCAAGAAATTTAGCACCAGGAACAGATATAGCCCTTGGTTCTCCCCAGACCTGACTGCCCTTAACCAACACAAAAACATCCTATAGCGTTCTTCATTAGCATCGAACAGCCCCCGTGATATGCAGCTGTTCAGGGAAGCTAGAAACCATTATACACAGGCAGTTAGAAAAGCCAAGGCTAGCTTATTCAAGCAGAAATTTGCATCATGCAACACTAACTCCAAAAAGTTCTGGGACAGTGTAAAGTCCATGGAAAATAAGAATACTTCCTCCCAGCTGCCCACTGCACTGAAGATAGGAAACACTGTCACCACTGCACCACTGCAGCCGTATTCATTGATCTGGCCAAGGCTTTCGACTCTATCAATCACCACATCCTCATCGGCAGACTCGACAGCCTTGGTTTCTCAAATGATTGCCTCGCCTGGTTCACCAACTACTTCTCTGATAGAGTTCAGTGTGTCAAATCGGAGGGTCTGCTGTCCGGACCTCTGGCAGTCTCTATGGGGGTGCCACAGGGTTCAATTCTTGTTCCGACTCTCTTCTCTGTATACATCAATGATGTCGCTCTAGCTGCTGGTGAGTCTCTGATCCACCTCTACGCAGACGACACCATTCTGTATACTTCTGGCCCTTCTTTGGACACTGTCTTAACCTGTTGCGTCGAGCCATCCCGGATCCGGGATCGTGAATACAGCCTCAAGTTCATTACCATAATGCAACGTTAACTATTCATGAAAATCGCAAATTAAATGAAATTAATATGCTAGCTCTCAAGCTTAGCCTTTTGTTAACAACACTGTCATCTCAGATTTTCAAAATATGCTTCTCAACCATTGCAAAATAAGCATTTGTGTAACAGCTAGCACACCTAGCGTAGCATTTAGCGTTAGCATTAGCAGGCAACATTTTCACAAAAACCAGAAAATCATTCAAATAAAATCATTACCTTTGAAGAACTTCAGATGTTTTCAATGAGGAGACTCTCAGTTAGATAGCAAATGCTCAGTTTTTCCTGAAAGATTATTTGTTTAGGAGAAATCACTCCGTTTGGTGCGTCACGTTTAGCTACGAAAAAAACCTGTATCCAGGAGTGTAATTATCCCCGCAGCTCATTAGCATAACACAACGTTAACTATTCATGAAAATCGCAAATGAAACGAAATTAATATGCTAGCTCTCAAGCTTAGCCTTTTGTTAACAACACTGTCATCTCAGATTTTCAAAATATGCTTCTCAACCATTGCAAAATAAGCATTTGTGTAACAGCTAGCACACCTAGCGTAGCATTTAGCGTTAGCATCAGCAGACAACATTTTCACAAAAACCAGAAAATCATTCAAATAAAATCATTACCTTTGAAGAACTTCAGATGTTTTCAATGAGGAGACTCAGTTAGATAGCAAACGCTCCGTTTTTCCTGAAAGATGATTTGTTTAGGAGAAATTGCTCCGTTTGGTGCGTCACGTTTGGCTACCAAAAAAAAACGAACATTCAGTCTTCAAAATGCCGAACTTTTTTCCAAATTAACTCCATAATATCGACTGAAACATGGCAAACGTTGTTTAGAACCAATCCTCAAGCTGTTTTTCACATATCTCTTCGATGATATATCGTTTGTGGAAGTGTGCTTTCCCCTCTGAATCCCAGGAGAAAATGCCTGCGGCTGAAGATTACGCACCAATTTACACAAAGGACACCGGGCGGACCCGTGGTTAATGTAGTCTCTTATGGCCAATCTTCCAATGATATGCCTACAAATACGTCACAATACTGCAGACACCTTGGACAAACGGCACAAAGCTTAAGCTCGTTCATGACACATTCACAGCCATATAAGGAGACAATGGAAAACAGAGCCTCAGAAATTCTGCTGATTTCCTGTTTCATCTTGGTTTCGCCTGTAGCATGGGTTCTGTGGCACTCACAGATAATATATTTGCAGTTTTGGAAACCTTAGAGTGTTTTCTTTCCAAAGCTGCCAATCATATGCATAGTTGAGCATCTTTTCGTGACAAAATATTGCGCTTAAAAAGGGCACGTTTTTTATCCATAAATTAAAAGAGCGCCCCCTATGTCCAAGAAGTTAACAACCCTCCAGGCAAGCTTCAATGCCATACAACTCCCCTTCCATGGCCTCCAATTGCTCTTAAATACAAGTAAAACTAAATGCATGCTCTTCAACCGATCGCTGGCTGCACCTGCCCGCCTGTCCAACATCACTACTCTGGACGGCTCTGACTTAGAATACGTGGACAACTACAATACCTAGGTGTCTGGTTAGACTGTAAACTCTCCTTCCAGACCCACATCAAACATCTCCAATCCAAAGTTAAATCTAGAATTGGCTTCCTATTTCGCAACAAAGCATCCTTCACTCATATGCTGCCAAACATACCCTTGTAAAACTGACCATCCTACCAATCCTCGTCTTCAGGCGATGTAATTTACAAAATAGCCTCCAATACCCTACTCAACAAATTGGATGCAGTCTATCACAGTGCAATCCGTTTTGTCACCAAAGCCCCATATACTACCCACCATTGCGACCTGTACGCTCTCATTGGCTGGCCCTCGCTTCATACTCGTCTCCAAACCCACTGTCTCCATGTCATCTACAAGACCCTGCTAGGTAAAGTCCCCCCTTATCTCAGCTCGCTGGTCACCATAGCATCACCCACCTGTAGCACGCGCTCCAGCAGGTATAATCTCTCTGGTCACCCCCAATACCAATTCTTTCTTTGGCCGCCTCTCCTTCCAGTTCTCTGCTGCCAATGACTGGAACAAACTACAAAAATCTCTGAAACTGGAAACACTTATCTCCCTCACTAGCTTTAAGCACCAACTGTCAGGGCAGCTCACAGATTACTGCACCTATAATTTAGCCCAAACAGCTATGTCTTTCCCTACTGTATTTATTTTATTTATTTATTTTGCTCCTTTGCACCCCATTATTTTTATTTCTACTTTGCACATTCTTCCACTGCAAATCTATCATTCCAGTGTTTTACTTGCTATATTGTATTTACTTTGCCACCATGGCCTTTATTTTGCCTTTACCTCCCTTATCTCACCTCATTTGCTCACATCGTATATAACTTGTTTATACTGTATTATTGGCTGTATGTTTGTTTTACTCCATGTGTAACTCTGTCGTTGTATGTGTCGAACTGCTTTGCTTTATCTTGGCCAGGTCGCAATTGTAAATGAGAACTTGTTCTCAACTTGACTACCTGGTTAAATAAAGGTGAAATAAATAAATACAATTTAAAAAAATGTATCCTGAAAAACTCCCCAGGCCTTAACAATTCCAAGTATACCCATAACATGATGCAGCAACCACTATGCTTGAAAATATGGATAGTGGTACTCAGTAATGTGTTGTATTGGATTTGCCCCAAACACAACACTTTGTATTCAGGACAAAAAGGTCATTGTTTTGCCACATAATTTAGTACTATATGGGCCCTTCTTTGCGAGGCATTGGGAAACCTCCTTGGTCTTTGTGGTTGAATCTGCATTTGAAATTCACTTCTCGACAGAGGGACCTTATAGATAATTGCATGTGTGGGGTACAAAAATCATGTGAGTCCATGCAACTTAATATGTAACTTGTTAAACTAGACGATAGGAACACTGTGGACAATTTTCGGGCTGAAATTCCACAACATACGGTGATCGCTACATATAGTCATATTAAACATTCATCAAAATACAAGTGTCTCACATGTATTGAAAGCCTAGAATCTTGCTAATCCAACTGCGTTGTCAGATTTTAAAAAGGATTTACTGCGAAAGAATACGATGCGATTATCTGAGCATAGAGCCCCATAAACAAATTAAAACAATTAACCAGCACAGGCGTAACATAATCACAAACTCCATTAAAATAAATTGTTTACCTTTGACGGTCTTCGCCTGTTTGCAATTCCAATGCTCATTGTTACACAATGAATGATCTTTTGTTTGATAAAATCTGTTTTTATAGCCTAACAGGAATGTTCATTTTGTGAACATTTTGTGTCATGAATTCCATTTTCGACGACACATTCCAGGTAAATAACCCACACTAAACGTGACTTTTCCAGTCATATTTGGTTTCACTGCAATCAACTGGTTTGTTTGTAACACAATCAAACATGATGGGCCATTTCGCGGGACATATTGACTGAAAGAAGCCGATTTGAAGACAACAAGTCATGACATCATTGTGCACCAATGATTTGCCCGCTGTTTCGTTGATTGACTGTCTTTTAACCCAATGACCACTGATCGTCTTGAAATCTAGCTGGGTAGATAGCCAATGAGCTGAGCTAAACGGCAATACGCCATGTTTATGTGTTGCAAGACCAACCCATGTAATAAGCTTCAGCGTAGAGTCATTCGCTATTGAAGTTTCATACCGGAAGAAGCTACGCATATTACACACTACAGTGTTTGGTGAAAGTGCAGATTCAGCTGTTTATATATCAATCCTTATGACGACTAAGTCAGTGAAAGCTAAATCTAAGTCTAGATATACAGATGTACACACAATTTTAGAATAAATTGATTGGGAAGGTGAGACAGAGATTGTTGTAGGACGCTTCATTTAGCGATTGTGGAGGAATATTTTTTGAACGGGAGAGGACATCGTTTTGGACTGGTAAGTTCTTATCATGCTAATGCCCTTGTTTGAAATTAATAATATAAAATATTATTTGTGATTATTTTTTAAATTTAGAAGCAATATATAAACATGTAATGTCATGAAATGTGAGATGCGTGTGTCTGCCACCCAATCCCAACCCACATGAAATAGCCTATTTGAGGCTGTTGAGGAGAGGGCAGGACCACATCAATGGCCAAAGTGAAATGGAGACAGTAGATACAGCTGGTCTTTTGTAGCTGGTCTGTCATAATATAAAAGAGACAGTAGATCTAGCAGGTAATAATAATATAATAATATATTCAACCTAATATACCTTCAACCTTCAACTCTCTATATACAGTGCCTTGCAAAAGTATTCGCCCCCCTTGAACTTTGCGACCTTTTGCCACATTTCAGGCTTCAAACATAAAGATATAAAACTGTATTTTTTTGTGAAGAATCAACAACAAGTGGGACACAATCATGAAGTGGAACGACATTTATTGGATATTTCAAACTTTTTTAACAAATCAAAAACTGAAAAATTGGGCGTGCAAAATTATTCAGCCCCCTTAAGTTAATACTTTGTAGCGCCACCTTTTGCTGCGATTACAGCTGTAAGTCGCTTGGGGTATGTCTCTATCAGTTTTGCACATCGAGAGACTGATATTTTTTCCCATTCCTCCTTGCAAAATAGCTCGAGCTCAGTGAGGTTGGATGGAGAGCATTTGTGAACAGCAGTTTTCAGTTCTTTCCACAGATTCTCCATTGGATTCAGGTCTGGACTTTGACTTGGCCATTCTAACACCTGGATATGTTTATTTTTTAACCATTCCATTGTAGATTTTGCTTTATGTTTTGGATCATTGTTGTTGGAAGACAAATCTCCGTCCCAGTCTCAGGTCTTTTGCAGACTCCATCAGGTTTTCTTCCAGAATGGTCCTGTATTTGGCTCCATCCATCTTCCCATCAATTTTAACCAACTTCCCTGTCCATGCTGAAGAAAAGCAGGCCCAAACCATGATGCTGCCACCGCCATGTTTGACAGTGGGGATGGGGTGTTCAGGGTGATGAGCTGTGTTGCTTTTACGCCAAACATAACGTTTTGCATTGTTGCCAAAAAGTTCAATTTTGGTTTCATCTGACCAGAGCACCTTCTTCCACATGTTTGGTGTGTCTCCCAGGTGGCTTGTGGCAAACTTTAAACAACACTTTTTATGGATATCTTTAAGAAATGGCTTTCTTCTTGCCACTCTTCCATAAAGGCCAGATTTGTGCAATATACGACTGATTGTTGTCCTATGGACAGAGTCTCCCACCTCAGCTGTAGATCTCTGCAGTTCATCCAGAGTGATCATGGGCCTCTTGGCTGCATCTCTGATCAGTCTTCTCCTTGTATGAGCTGAAAGTTTAGAGGGACGGCCAGGTCTTGGTAGATTTGCAGTGGTCTGATACTCCTTCCATTTCAATATTATCGCTTGCAGTGCTCCTTGGGATGTTTAATGCTTGGGAAATCTTTTTGTATCCAAATCCGGCTTTAAACTTCTTCACAACAGTATCTCGGACCTGCCTGGTGTGTTCCTTGTTCTTCATGATGCTCTCTGCGCTTTTAACGGACCTCTGAGACTATCACAGTGCAGGTGCATTTATACGGAGACTTGATTACACACAGGTGGATTGTATTTATCATCATTAGTCATTTAGGTCAACATTGGATCATTCAGAGATCCTCACTGAACTTCTGGAGAGAGTTTGCTGCACTGAAAGTAAAGGGGCTGAATAATTTTGCACGCCCAATTTTTCAGTTTTTGATTTGTTAAAAAAGTTTGAAATATCCAATAAATGTCGTTCCACTTCATGATTGTGTCCCACTTGTTGTTGATTCTTCACCAAAAAATACAGTTTTATTTCTTTATGTTTGAAGCCTGAAATGTGGCAAAAGATCGCAAAGTTCAAGGGGGCCGAATACTTTCACAAGGCACTGTATATTTGTTTATTATACCTGTTGATACAGGGCTCATATGTGAAACTATTCTAACTGAACATTTTCTGTCACAGTGACACTGACTCCGAATGGGAGTCTTATCCGGTGTCCTATGTGAATTTAATTAAGTATGCTCTCTCTAATTCTCTCTTTCTCTCTCTCAGAGGACCTGAGCCCTAGGACCATGCGTCAGGACTACCTGGCATGATGACTCCTTGCTGTCCCCAGTCCACCTGGCCTTGCCGCTGTTCCAGTTTCAACTGTTCTGCCTTCGGCTATTGAACCCTAAACTGTTAATTTTTACTCTTGAGGTGCTGTCCTGTTGCACCCTCTACAACCACTGTGATCTCCACCCGGCACAGCCAGAAGAGGACTGGCCACCCCTCATAGCCTGGTTCCTCTCTAGGTTTCTTCCTAGGTTTTTGCCTTTCTTGGGAGTTTTTCCTAGCCACCATGCTTCTACACCTGCATTGCTTGCTGTTTGGAGTTTTAGGCTGGGGCTATATAAATTGATTTGATTTGATAGAGGACTGAGGGTCTTCCAAATATTGGAAGTGTGTAAATAGTTACCCATGTTATTTTGTAAATGTATAAATAGATTTATTTTCCTATATTTTTTAAATCAATATATATATATTTTTAATCCTTTTTTTTTCTTCATTTTTTTTTCTAAATTTTTTTTGGGGGGTGTGTGTTAGAATACCATTTTGGTATTTTGAATATAGTTATTTGTTTCAATATGTATACCTTCACCAATTTGGCCATTTGGGCTACTTGTGTGGGACACCTGGGTGACTTCATGATAAATGTCATGTAGCACACTCATTTTGGAAGTTATCATTCTGAAACTTTGCACAAGTACTGTTGCCTTCTTATATTTTTCACTGAAATTGTCCGCATCATCCTATCTGAATGTTTGTTTTATCTTGTTCATTTTAAAGATGATGATACAAAATAAAAATAAAAAACGTATGTTTTTTTTCATTGTTTTATCTAAACCAGATCTATTATGTGTTATTCTCCTACATTCAATTCACATTTACACAAAGTGTTTTCCTTCAAATGGTGCCAAGAATATGCACATCCTTGGTTCTGTGCCTGAGCTACAGGCTGTTAGATATGGGTATGTCTTCAGGCGGAAATTGCACAAAGTAGGGGGGGGAGCTGCAAAAGGTTTTAAGCAAATTTGTACTCCTGAACTTATTTAGGCTTGTTTGAATACTTTTTGACTAAAGAGAGTCAGCTTTTAATTTTTTTATTAATTTCTAAAACAGAATTCCATTTTGACATCATGGGGTATTGTGTGTAGGCCAGTTAAAAAAATCTCAATTTAATCCATTGAAATTCAGTTTGCAACACAACAAAATGTGAAAAAAAGTAAAGGGGTGTGAATACTTTCTGGAGGCGCAGTAGATGGTAAACAGTAGGGGGCCTAATTGACCCTTGTGGGACCCCAATGAGTAGAGAGAGTCTGACTGAGTGTCCCCCAGACAAACCCGTTGGCTTCTATTTTTCAAATAGAAATACATCCAACTAATGGCTTCAGGAGAAACATTAAAGGAGGATAGTTTGGATAGGAGGACCTTGATTCACAGTATCAAAGGCCTTTAAGATCCAGAAAGAATGTGGCAATATATCACTCATTATTACTTAAAGTACTACATAAATCAATACGGGTTTACTACACATGTCAATAGCAATCAAGTAGTAAAACCAGTCAGTTTTATGTAGATCTTGTGTAGTATTAATGAGTAATAATTCAGTAGTACTTTTTCATGAGGGTGAACTAAATGTACCTACTCATTTTAAGCTGTATTAGTATTGCTAGAAAGTAAGCAATATATTTATTGTAGAAACAAATGCATTTAAATAAGAAAATATATTTTCAAGTGTGAGCTTTTAATGCCAACTGCAAACTACTGAAATGAAAACAAGAGGCTCAGAGCGCTCCAAATTTACTAGCAAAAAATGCCTCTATGCGTTTGTTTATACACAGAATATATGCATTTAACAGCAATACACTTGTGGCCAAGCACTGTCTGCTTAAGTAAAGAGCAGAAAAGCTAAGATCATTAAAAAATCCCTTCTCTCCACAGGCCATAGCAGGGCCTTAATGAAGAGCCTAACCTCTCCATGGGGAGTAATGAGTTGCTAAAATGACCCCAGTTGGAGAAATGCGCATCAGGGGGGACTCCTTAGGGGAGTGGGTGGATGGGGGCAGTTACTTAATACACACCCTGGCAGTATGTGAGTCAGCCCCAACAACTGGGGTTGAGAGAAGATGAAGGATGTATGTGTGTGTGTGTGTATATGAGTGGGGAGTATAGGCTGCTCCACTCCACTGCTAGCCTTGCTTGCTCCTCTTATCCGCCTTTCTCGCTCTCCCTCTCTTTCTTTCCTTCTCGTTCCTTTCCTCTGTCCGTTGATGCTCAGCCTGTGGCATCTCTTCTCTGTGACATGTGACAGGTTGGAGATGTGTCAGCTGTCCTTATGCCAGACCATGTCCGGCCAAAGTCACAACACAAACACACACACACACTAAACAGACAAGGCTCTCGAAAGGGGCAGTATGGAGGTAAGGGCTCTTGTTCGTCTTACTTGCCCATCTTGAAATGTCACGGGCAACTTGATGGGGCAGCTTGAGTGACAAAGGGGTTATTGCGTAAGGACGAAGGCAGCTCCTGGGCTTGCTTTGAGATTCTCTGTCCGTCTGTCTGTATGTTGGACCCCCACCACGCAACCTGCCAGTCAACATTCTAGGAGGAAAGTACAAATCTTGAGGTCTACAATGAGATGGTAATGAGCTGATCTTTTTTCTCAAAATATGTAGGTGGGAGTCTGGGAGATTTTAAGGAGCTCTGACATTTCAGTTGGTGCTTGGAGCTAAATGGATCCTTTGCACGAGGGACACTAAACCAAGCAAACATTTCTGAATTTGTCAACTGTATTTTGGATTTATTAAGTGGGGAATCAAAATTGTCTTACATTTTCCTCCATTGAAACTACAAACAAATTATTCAAAATTATGCTGTTGCACCCTTATGACAGTTCTGCGTCTACTTCATAAATTACCTACTGCCGATGACCTTGTCCATTTTGCTGAGAACTCATAACCAATTTTCTCTCTAAGCCCCGAGACTGCCCCACAGAGCGCAGAAGAATGGTACGAGATTGAACATCACTCAACTTTCTAGACTTTTCCCTGTTAACACTATCAACGTTTCCCTTTACTGTGGCAATTATGATCGAATCAATGAATTATTATACCTCAATTAACCTTAACACCGGTGCCCCGTACATTGACTCTGTACCGGTACCCCCTGTATATCGCCCCGCTGTTGTTATTTACTGCTGCTCTTTAATTTATTTGTTATTCTTATGTCTTACTTTTTTTTGAGGGGGGGATATTTTCTTAAAACTACATTGTTGGTTGGGCTTGTAAGTAAGCATTTCACTGTTGTATTCGGCGCATGTGACAAATACAATTTGATATTAGCCATTTTCAATGCAATTTAGTTTAAAAAAATCTAATCTTTACTTAACTAGGCAAGTCAGTTAAGAACAAATTCTTTGTCAGCGATTGGGTGCTCCCTACCTACAGACAGAAGCTATAAAAAACAAGAAGCTCCTGCGCTGAGGTCTGTTCAACGCTGGTCCGACCAATCTGATTCCACGCTCCAAGACTGCTTCCATCACGTGGACTGGGATATGTTTTCGTATTGCATCAGACAACAACATTGACGAATACGCTGATTCGGTGAGCGAGTTCATTAGAACGTGCGTTGAAGATGACGTTCCCATAGCAATGATTAAAACATTCCCAAACAAGAAACCGTGGATTGATGGCAGCATTCTCGTGAAACTGAAAGCGTGAACCACTGCTTTTAATCAGGGCAAGGTGACTGGAAACATGACCGAATACAAACAGTGTAGCTATTCCCTCCGCAAGGCAATCAAACAAGCTAAGCGTCAGTATAGAGACAAAGTAGAATCGTAATTCAACGGCTCAGACACAAGAGGTATTGTGCAGGGTCTACAGTCAATCAAGGATTACAAAAAGAAAACCAGCCCAGTCACGGACCAGGATGCCTTGCTCCCAGGCAGACTAAATAACTTTTTTTGCCCGCTTTGAGGACAATACAGTGCCACTGACACGGCCCACAACCAAAACATGGGGACTCTCCTTCACTGCAGCCGAGGTGAGTAAAACATTTAAACGTGTTAACCCTCGCAAGGCTGCAGGCCCAGACGGCATCCCCAGCCGCGCCCTCAGAGCATGCGCAGACAAGCTGGCTAGTGTGTTTACGGACATATTCAATCGATCCCTATCCCAGTCTGCTGTTCCCACATGCTTCAAGAGGGCCACCATTGTTCCTGTTCCCAAGAAAGCTAAGGTAACTGAGCTAAACGACTACTGCCCCGCCCCGTAGCACTCACCTCCGTCATCATGAAGTGCTTTGAGAGACTAGTCAAGGACCATATCACCTCCACCCTACCTGACACCCTAGACCCACTCCAATTTGCTTACCGCCCAAATAGGTCCACAGACGATGCAATCTCAACCACACTGCCCTAACCCATCTGGACAAGAGGAATACCTATGTGAGAATGCTGTTCATCGACTACAGCTCAGCATTTAACACCATAGTACCCTCCAAACTCGTCATCAAGCTCGAGACCCTGGGTCTCGACCCCGCCCTGTGCAACTGGGTACTGGACTTCCTGACGGGCCACCCCCAGGTGGTGAGGGTAGGTAACAACATCTCCACCCCGCTGATCCTCAACACTGGGGCCCCACAAGGGTGCGTTCTGAGCCCTCTCCTGTACTCCCTGTTCACCCACGACTGCGTGGCCACGCACGCCTCCAACTCAATCATCAAGTTTGCGGACGACACAACAGTGGTAGGCTTGATTACCAACAACGACGAGACGGCCTACAGGGAGGAGGTGAGAGCCCTCGGAGTGTGGTGTCAGGAAAATAACCTCAACACTCAAAACGTCAACAAAACGAAGGAGATGATTGTGGACTTCAGGAAACAGCAGAGGGAACACCCCCCTATCCACATCGATGGAACAGTAGTGGAGAGGGTAGTAAGTTTTAAGTTCCTCGGCGTACACATCACGGACAAACTGAATTGGTCCACCCACACAGACAGCATCGTGAAGAAGGCGTAGCAGCGCCTCTTCAACCTCAGGAGGCTGAAGAAATTCGGCTTGTCACCAAAAGCACTCACAAACTTCTACAGATGTGCCTGGTACGGCAACTGCTCCGCCCACAACAGTAAGGCTCTCCAGAGGGTAGTGAGGTCTGCACAACGCATCACCGGGGGCAAACTACCTGCCCTCCAGGACACCTATCCCACCCGATGTCACAGGAAGGCCATAAAGATCATCAAGGACAACAACCACCCGAGCCACTGCCTGTTCACCCCGCTATCATCCAGAAGGCGAGGTCAGTACAGGTGCATCAAAGCTGGGACCGAGAGTCTGAAAAACAGCTTCTATCTCAAGGCCATCAGACTGTTAAACAGCCACCACTAACATTGAGTGGCTGCTGCCAACACATTGACTCAACTCCAGCCACTTTAATAATGGGAATTGATGGGAATTTATGTCAAATATATCACTAGCCACTTTAAACAATGCTACTTAATATAAGGTTTTCATACCCTACATTATTTATCATATGTATACGTATACTGTATTCTATATCATCTACTGCATCTTTATGTAATACATGTATCACTAGCCACTTTAAACTATGCCACTTTGTTTACATACTCATCTCATATGTATATACTGTACTCGATACCATCTACTGTATGTTGCCTATGCCGCTCTGTACCATCACTCATTCATATATCTTTATGTACATATTCTTTATCCCCTTACACCTGTGTGTATAAGACAGTAGTTTTGGAATTGTTTGTTAGATTATTTGTTGGTTATTACTGCATTGTCGGAACTAGAAGCACAAGCATTTCGCTACACTCGCATTAACATCTGCTATCCACATCGATGGAACAGTAGTGGAGAGGGTAGTACGTTTTAAGTTCCTCGGCGTACACATCACGGACAAACTGAATTGGTCCACCCACACAGACAGCATCGTGAAGAAGGCCATAGAGGCCATGTATGTGACTTGATTTGATTTGATTTGATTTAATTCTCTCTTCATGATCCCCCTGTGTTCTCATAGCAATGGGCGCTGTGACCTCCCCAATTAGCCCCGACCCCAAAGGACAACTATCTAAGGCATGTACAGGGAAGGGAACATCAACAGGAACAATAGGAATCCCTAATCTATGTGCTAAGGAGCGGTCAATAAAGTTCCCAGCTGCGCCTGAATCTACTAGCACCTTATGCTGGGAATGTGGGGAGAACTCAGGAAATTCTATAGGTAACCACATGTGTTCAACAGAGGGCTCTGGGTGAGTTGTGTACCTACTCACCTGGGAAGAACCACCAGTGCTCCGCCTGCTACCTCAACCTTCTGGAGAACCACCCCAGCACCGACCAGCAGTGTGCCCTCTGCGGCCACAACTGGTACAGGGAATGGTTCCCCCTCCGGTCCCCCTCATAGCAGCCCCTCCTAACTCTATAGGTGTGGGATCCAATGTGCTATATAATGTAACGGGCGGACCCGGATCCAGACGTCCACGGGAGGCCAACAGGTTATCCAGCCAGATAGACAAGTCCACCAGCTGGTCCAGGCTGAGAGTAGTGTCCCTGCAGGCTAGCTCCCTAAGAACGTCCTCACGTAAACTACACCTGTAGTGGTCGATCAGGTCCCGCTCATTCCATCCCGCACCAGCTGCCAGAGTTCGGAAGTCCAGTGCGAACTCTTGAGCTCTCCTCATCCCTTGTCTTAGATGAAACAATCTCTCTCCCGCTGCTCTCCCTTCAGGTGGATGATCAAAAAATGACTACGAGGAGAAGTCCTCGTAGTCATTCAGAGTCGGACCTTACCTTCCCCAGATGGTGTTGGCCCACTCCAGGGCTTTTCCAGTCAGGCAGGAGATGAGAGCGCCCACTCTCTCGCATCCGGAAGGAGCCGGCTGAACAGCTGCCAGGTAGAGCTCCAGCTGGAGTAGGAACCCCTGGCACCCGGCAACTGATCCGTCATACGCTCCTGGGAGCGAGAGACGAATTCCACTGGGACTTGACAACGGAGGGGTGGACATCGGTGTAGGTTGAGGCGCGGGTGGAGGTGTAGTAGCGTTGACAGGAAAGCCTCCTCTCTCCCATCTGTCCATAGTTTGCAACACGCGATCCATGGCTGTCCCTGGCGGGTTTAACATGGTTGTGTGCTGCTGAACTCGCTCCTCTACTGGGAGAGAAGGGCTGGCTGTACCTGCTGACTCCATTTGAATGGTCCGTGATTCTGTCAGCGATTGGGTGCAGAGTGAAAGCGGAGTCAGGCACAGGACACAGGTATGGAGTAATCCAACTGAGTTTACTCAAAGAATAAAGCAAAATTCCAAAATGGAACATACAACAAAACTCTAACACAAACACAACCACTAACGACATAAACAATCACGGACAGAACAGAAATGTATGTCAGATGGTTAAAATAGGGAATGTAATGAGGAAATGTAAAACATGTAATCAGACAAAACAAAACAAAACAGAAAAATGGATCGGTAGTGACTAGAAAGCCGGTGACGTCGACCACTCACTTTTTAAATTCTTTTTTATTTAACCTAGGCATAAGAATGACGACTTCCGCCGAAGTCGGCCCTTCTCCTTGTTCGGGTGGTGTTCGGCGTGACATTCTTATGCCTAGGTAAAAAAAAGAAAAAAAAAGAGTTATTAGATCATTTCTAGTCAGCAATAGTGGGGTGATTGCTTCCTTACAAGAGCACAAAACGTGAACATTTCTAGACATCTCTGAAAAGCCTGAAAATATCTTTTTTTTAGTCTTAAAGAGGCAGTTTGGATTTTGAGATGGGCTTGAATAAGCTAAGTAGCCAATAGGCAGAGGGTATAATTTGTCTGATTCTTTTTAATAATTGTATGGGAATAATAATGCATTTTATTTTGTAAAGTGATTTCTTGCATTAAACAACATTTTCAGTCACCTTGTCTTGAAGGACAAGTGGATAAGCAGGTTGTCAAGCCCTGGATGTTTTTTTTTCAAAAGTCTCATGGAATGTAGGCCTACATTGAACACCACACATTGGCTGCTACTGTAAGCTGAATGATATAACAGCTATTTCCATGTTAAAATGTTATGGAATGTATTTTCTCCATTGTTTTTGATGTTAGGCAACTGTGATAGGCCTACATTATGATCAAATAACCATAGTAGCCTACTTGGCCACTGTTAAAAAGCAGGTACAGCAGTAAACGCACACTGGAAGTTGCAAAGAAATTTCAAAACTTTTAAGTATGCACTCAGCAGACCTGAAATTAGCTCAGTTCTGGAAATAAATAGCGGGAACATTGCTCATAACTGTAGTGTGCTATTAGAAAGCAGTGTCTCATAGAGCAATTTTCATTCCACTGTCTTCCATAGCTTTGATGTTGAAATGACATTTTCTCATTAAGAGGAAGCACACGGAAGGGGATATTGGAAGATCATTGTCATAACAAGATAGTTCACTTTTCATTTCTGCCTGCGTTTCAATTAGTTTTTCCAAGAATGAGTGAATAAGATGGAAGATACAAGGTTATTACTATAGTTTCACCGTGTATATTATAGCACAAAACCACTCAATCAACATAAGTCTTTAAATAGTCTTCTTTACCATTTTACTCATAGGAAAGGTAAGGCTATAATGCCAGGCATATTCAAGAGACACAGCTTTCAACTGATTGAAAAGATGTCCAAACAAATAGCGCAGATCGGAGATACAGAGCGACATGTTTTGTGTCAGAGTTTCACAGGCTTGAAGGAAGCTTTGTGCCACAACGCCCTGAAGCAGAAAAGCGTATATCATAGGGTCAAGGTGGCTGTTACCAACGCATGTCTCATCGCATGAAATGTTCTGTTCTCACAGAGTTAGGAGGGGAGTTGAGGACATGACATTGTTCCTAATTGAGTCCTACTGTGTGGAGGGGGGGACTTGTGAGGACAGTGCAGTATGCGCTGTGGCCCTGTCGCAGTCCCCAAGCCTTCACAAACCTGCATACATATACACAAATCGGACAGAGGACACTAGAGGCACAAATCACATGTGAACACACACACACAATTCCTCTGTCCCAGGCAGTGGACCATGCTAAAAGGCATAAAAACGGGATCAGTCAATCATTAACTAACCGGCTCTATGCCGTCACATTGCGTGCTGTGTGTATGGGCTTCATGTAGACAATAGGGGGCTGATTACAGAGCATACACACACATGGTCTGGCTGGATCCACCCCTGTGTCAAGAGTATGCCAGGGGCACCACAAAACAAACATACCTAAAGCCCGTTGCCATGGACACGTGTGTGTGTTGTGAGAGAGTGTGTGTGTGTAAGAGAGAGTGAGAAAGTGAGCCTGAGAGAAAGAGAGAGAGAGAGAGAAAGAGAGAGAGATCCTAAATGTGTCAAAAGGAATAGCTGGGAGTGGCAGAAAAAGGGAACCCACTCTGTGTTAGTTACATGCCAGGCAGTTCCGAAGTTCATGACGAACATAAAGTCATGGTTACATCATCTACAATGACAAAACCAGAAGCATACCATCCTGCATCCCACCGCTGGCTTGCCTCTGAAGCTAAGCAGGGTTGGTCCTGGTTGGTTCCTGGATGGGAGACCAGATGCTGCTGGAAGTGGTGTTGGAGGACCAGTAAGGCACTCTTTCTTCCTGTCTAAAAAATAATATCCCAATGCCCCAGAGCATAATGCCTCAGAGGTCCTTATGATTGGGGACATTGCGCTGTGTAGGGTGTTGTCTTTCGGATGGGATGTGGAATGGAAGTCCTGAATCTCTATGGTCTAAAGGTCCCATGGCACTTATCGTAAGAGTATCAAATCAAATCAAAATCAGATCAAATGTATTTATATAGCCCTTCATACATCAGCTGATATCTCAAAGTGCTGTACAGAAACCCAGCCTAAAACCCCAAACAGCAAGCAATGCAGGTGTAGAAGCACGGGGGCTAGGAAAAACTCCCTAGAAAGGCCAAAACCTAGGAAGAAACCTAGAGAGGAACCAGGCTATGTGGGGTGGCCAGTCCTCTTCTGGCTGTGCCGGGTGGAGATTATAACAGAACATGTCCAAGATGTTCAAATGTTCATAAATGACCAGCATGGTCGAATAATAATAAGGCAGAACAGTTGAAACTGGAGCAGCAGCACGGCCAGGTGGACTGGGGACAGCAATGAGTCATCATGTCAGGTAGTCCTGAGGCATAGTCCTAGGGCTCAGGTCCTCCGAGAGAGAGAAAGAAAGAGAGAAAGAGAGAATTAGACAGAGCACACTTAAATTCACAGGACATGGACTAGGACAGGAGAAGTACTCCAGATATAACAAACTGACCCTAGCCCCCCGACACAAACTACTGCAGCATAAATACTGGAGGCTGAGACAGGAGGGGTCAGGAGTGTTAACCCTGTCCTGTCTAAATTCCTAATCTAGCCCTCATACCATCATGGCCACCTAATCATCCCCAACTTCCAATTAGCTCATTCCTCCTTTCCCCAGGTTGTTGCTGTAAATGAGAATGTGTTCTCAGTCAACTTCCCTAGTAAAAATAGTTTTTATTTATTCTTTATTTTTTACATTTTGTTGTTACAGTCTTATTCTAAAATTAATTTAAAAAATATATATACATGAATGTATCTTATCAATCTAAACACAATACCCCATAATGACAAAGTGAAAACAGGTTTTTATAAATTTTTGCAAATGTATTAAAAATAAAAACCTAAGTATTCAAAACCTTTTCTATGAGACTCGAAATTAAGCTCAGGTGCATCCTGATTCCATTTATCATCTTTGAGATGTTTCTACAACTTGACTGGAGTCCACCTGTGGTGAATTCAATTGATTGGGCATGATTTGGAAAGGCACACACCTGTCTATAGAAGGTTGACAATGTATGTCATCTAAAAACCAAGCCAGGAATTAGAGCTCCGATAGAGCTCCGAGACAGGATTGTGAAGAATGGGAGAAGCTGCCCAAATACAGGTGTGCCAAGCTTGTAGCGTCATATCCAAGAAGACTCAAGGCTGTAATTGCTGCCAAAGGTGCTTCAACAAAGTACTGAGTAAAGGGTCTGACTTCTTATGTAAATGTGATATCAGTTTTTTTAATCTTTTATAAATTTGCAAAAATGTCAAATAAATAATTGTTTGCTTTGTCATTATGGGTATTGTGTGTAGATTGATGAGGGAAACAACTATTTAAATTAATGTTAGAATAAGGCTGTAACCTACCAAAATGTAGAAAAAGTCAAGGGGTCTGAATACTTTCCGAAGGCACCGTAAATAGTGAAAATCAACACAAAAGCAATAATGGCATGTGTCGATGGCAAGTGTCGATACTCAATTATTGTTTGCTCGTGCAAACATGGTGTCTTCACGCAATGGCATCAGTTGGAGCCTGTCCATGTCACATAAACAATGAAATCTGGTGAATGCATTGTTGATGTTGTTTTTTGCTTGAGATGGGCCTGCTCTCTCAGTGATGACATTTTGTACTGATAATCGATCAGAATCAGATGTCATGATTCATTTCATCCCCACGATCAGACGTTTTCATCCTGATTTTATAGCAATGCTAACGCAGCATGTGCATCGATTCGTCTTGGTCTTCTTGCCATTGTAAATTACTCATGCTCTCACTGTGCACTCCAAGTATGCCAGAGTAGACAGATAAATCTGATTGGATTGATATAGGGTACATACCATTTTCAGATTATAGTTAGAATAGATCAATACAATAGAATGGCCCACCCTGTTCTTCATTCATAATTGGCAATTACATAATTATGCATCGTTCGCTACCCCTCGCTCATCAACTCACCCCTACTTCCCTTTCCCCCATCAAAAGATGACATGCCCTCCTAAAACTGGTTATAACCCCAGTTCTGTTTGCAATATTAAGATTCTAACAATGACAGTGTGTTATATAGACAAGGAAAAATCACAAATGGAGGGGGGGCATGACTATAAAAATGGCTGAGTAATATTTTAATTTATTATTCATGAGCAGTCCAAATGACATTTTCATGCAGGTGGCACACGCAAATGAGTCTAATTGTAGACTTGTCTACCGGTACATATGGTAGCTACTTGATACTGTTATTAGGCCTATTTAATACAAAATGCAGCATTCCATTGTACACTGAACAAAAATATAAACTCAAGATGCAACAATTTTAAAGATTTTATTGAGTTACAGTTCAATATAAGGAGATCAGTCTATTTAAATACATGCATTAAGCCCTAATCTATGGATTTCACATGACTGAGAATATGGATATGCATCTGTTGGTCACAGATACCTTTAAAAAAAAGTAGGGGTGTGGATTAAAAAAAAGTCTGTATCTTGTGTGACCACCATTTGCCTCATGCAGCACAACACATCTCCTTCACATTGAGTTGATCAGGGTGTTGATTGTGGCCTGTGGAATGTTGTCCCACTCGTCTTCAATGGCTGTGCAAAGTTGGTGGATATTGGCGGGAACTGGAACACGCTGTCGTACACGTCGATCCAGACCATTCCAAACATGCTCAATGGGTGACGTCTGGTGGGAATGTAGGCCTTGAAATAACCTGGACAATTTCAGCTTCCAGGACTTGTGTACATTGGGCCGTGCACATTGTGACATTGGGCCGTGCATTATCATGCTGAAACAAGAGGTGATGGCGGCGGATTAACGGCACGACAATTGGCCTCAGGATCTCGTCACAGTGTCTCTGTGCATTCAAATTGCCATGGGTCCCTCTGTTTACAACGTTAACATCAAAACACCTTTCGCCCACAATACGTCATACCATCCGTCTGCCATCCGCTCGGTACAGTTGAAACAGGGATTCATCCGTAAAGAGCACACTTCTCCAGCGTGCCAGTGCCAGCGTAGGTGAATTTTTGCCCACTGAAGTTGGTTTTAAGACGCCAAACTGCAGTCAGGTCAAGACCCTGGTGGGGACGACGAGCAGGCAGATGAGCTTCCCTGAGACGGTTTCTGACAGTTTGTTCAGAAATTCTTTGGTTGTGTAAACCTACAGTTTAATCAGCTGTCCGGGTGGCTGGTCTCAAACGATCCCGCAGGTGAAGAAGCCGGATGTGGAGGTCCTGGGCTGGCGTGGTTACATGTGGTCTGTGGTTGTGAGGCCAGGATGCCAAATTCTGCCAAATTCTCTAAAATTACGTTGGAGGTGGTTTATGGTGGAGAAATTAACATTAAATTATCTGGCAAAAGCTCTGGTGAACATTCCTCCAGTCAGCATGCCAATTGTATGCTCCATTACACCTTGAGACATCTGTAGCATTGCTGGAGTGGCCTTTTATTGTCCCCAGTACAAGGTGCACCTGTGTAATGATCATGCTTTTTAATCAGCTTCTTGATATGCCACACCTGTCAGGTGGATGGTTTATCTTGGCAAAAGAGAAATGCTCAAATGTGTTGCCCATGACACATGGTAACAACAATTTACATGTTGCGTTTAGATTTTTGTTCAGTGTAGTAAAGGATGATGCCAAAAAAATAGAATAGAAACTCTGCAAACAGTGGTTTGCTTACCAACGAATATGACACACCACTTGAAAACAGTAAATTAGCCTACTTTGTTTTTCTAGTTGCATGCTAAAACATTGATAGGTTTTATATGCTTGACAGCGGCCACTGCAGTGGTGCTCACCAAGGTGAAACATAATCTTCAGTGCGCCGCTGAATTGGCGCAATGCTGGTTTGCAAGTTAATTAAACAACATAATTCTTTATACCTGGCCTTCTCAAATATAGTTACAACAAGGCCTATTGTGTAGCCTATTACCAACAACTTCAGGAGCGTAACGGTAGAATCTGCGCAGGCCAGCAGCAGCGGTAAGAGGAGGGTCGGCAACAGCTTTCTTTCTTATGGGTATTTTGGTCTCTGGCTCCCTCTTGAGTCATTTGTGTGTCTTAATTATTTAATCAAACAGTGCGCTTAAAGCATCAGACAAGCTCAGTGCATATAATTGATTTTATTAAAACACTTCGGTGTGTCTATATATGGTAAAATACATGTTTTCAAATTTAGACCAATCGATTGTTCGAAAGAACAGACAACTCTCGGTCGACATCTATCTTTAGTCCAATTTGAAGATTTTAATCTTTCCCTGTGCTGGAGCAGTTCAAAACACAACACAGACATTGTTTCCCCACCCCAACCACACTATTCATTGCCTGGAAATGAGAATGGAATGAAGCACCTGTTGGTGAGTCACAACCACAGGTTAAATTATCCCAGCACAACAAATAGCTGGGTACACGATAGTCAGCACGAGTCATTACCCAAAACAGTCAACGCAAATGGACATCTATACCTTCAGGTGGGGAAGACTATGTTCCCATGTTCAGTGAGGGGGAGAAACTATGGAGAGTTTGAGGACACTGCAAGTTTACGTGGATGGGCAAGCTAAGTGGGTGGTTTAAGCCAAGGGCAGACTAGTACACCATGTTTGATTGAATGAGGGCAGAGGGAAGGTAAAGATATATCAGATTTGGAATCCTGCCAATGTCGAATTCTGCACAGGGAAGTTTTTAGAGAACACACTAACATATGAACTCAAGGGACACATTTCAACGATAAGAAAATGTAAACAATGGGGGAGAGTCTAAAAAAGGTGGGGATGACAGAAATGTTATAGATACAGATGAGTGGACAGCTTATTAATAATTTGTTCAATGTTAGGACTCAGTGCTCAGTTTACATTTCACTTTCAATTTCTAAAATATTAGCAAAGCCAGCTCCCCTTTTCCTTTTCTATTCTTCCACTCACTTTGTTTCTCTCACCCCCTGCTTCTCTCTTTCCTTCATATTTTACTGTTTCTCAATTTTTCTTCTCAAATTCTTCTGTCAGGTGACCAATCCCTCTCATTGAGACACTGAAGCTGGGGGATACATAATATGTCACCCCAGTCACACCAGTCACGGAACCATGGCTCTCTCGAGATATACTGTCAGACTCTGTAAAGCCAGTTGGGTTCTCAGTACATTGCGCCGACAGGAGCAAACATCTCTCCGGGAAGCAGAACTTTGGAGGTATATGTTTTACGATTAAGGACTTATGGTGTAACTGTGATAACATACAGAAACTCAAATCCTTCTGTTCACCCGACCTAGAATATCTCACAATATAATTTTCGTCAATAATAGCCACAGTGGTCTATATTCCTCCTCAAGCCGATACCACAATGGCCCTCAAAGAACTTCACTGGACTTTATGCAAACTGGAAACCACATATGGAGAGGCTGCATTTATTGTAGCTGGGTATTTTAACTAAGAATTTCGGGAGCCTTTTCATAAAATGTTCTATCAACATGTTGATTGTTGTACTTGTGATGCTAAAACTCTCGACCATTGTTATACAACCTTCCAGAATGCATATAAGGCCCTCCCCTGCCCTCCATTCGGCAAATCGGACCACAATTCAATCTCGCTCCTCCCCTCCTATAGCCAGAAAGTTAAACAGGAAGCACCCGTGGTAAGGGCTATTGATCGCTGGTCTGATCATTCGGAGTCGACGCTTCAAAATTGTTTTGATCACGAGGGCTGGGATATGTTCAGAGTAGCTTCAGAAAATAATATCCACACACATACCGATATGGTGAATGAGTTTCTCAGGAAGTGCATAGGATATGTTGTACCCACTGTGACTATTAAAACCTACCACAACCAGAAACTGTGGATAGATGGGAGCATTTGCTCAAAAATGAAAGCGCGAACCACCGCATTTAACCAGGGCAAGAGGACTGGGAATATGTAAGAATACAAACAGTGTAGCTATTCCTTCCACAAAGCAATCAAGCAGGCTAAACGTCGGTATGGGGACAAAGTTGAGTCCCAGTTCAACGGCTCAGACACGAGACGTATGTGGCAGACAATCACGGATTATAAAAGTAAAACCAGCCACGTCATGGACACCGACGTCTTGCTTCCGGACAGGCTGAACATCATCTTCGCTATCAAGGACTGTGGACTCTCCTTCTCCGTGGTCGACGTGAGTGAGACCTTTAAGCGTGTTAACCCTCGCAAGGCTGCCGGCCCAGATGGTACCCCTAACCGCGTCCTCATAGCATGCACAGACCAACTGGCTGGTGTGTTTACAGATATATTCAATCTCTCCCTATCCCAGTCTGTTGTCCCCACATGCTTCGGCCACCATTGTCCAAGTACTTAAGAAAGCAAAGGTAATTGAACTAAATGACTACTAGCACTCACCTCTGTCATCATGAAGTGCTTTGAGAGACTAGTCAAGGATCATATCCCCTCCACCTTCCCTGCCACCCTAGATCCACTTCAATTTGCTTACCGCCCCAATAGATCCACAGACGACAAAATCGGCACCACACTGCACACTGCCCTGTCCCATCTGTCTAACCATCCCATCTTGTTAGACTGTAAACTCTCCTTTCAGACTCACATTAAGCATCTCCAATCCAAAATTAAATCTAGATTTGGCTTCCTATTTCACAAAAAAGCCTCCTTCACTCATGCTGCTAAACACACCCTCGTAAAACTGACTATCCTACCGATCCTTGACTTCGGCGATGTCATTTACAAAATAGCCTCCAACACTCTACTCAGCAAGTTGGATGTAGTCTATCACAGTGCCATCCATTTTGTCACCAAAGCCCCATATATTACCCACTACTGCGACCTGTATGCGCTCGTTGGATGGCCCTCGCTTCATATTTATCGCCAAACCCACTGGCTCCAGGTCTTCTATAAGTCTTTGATTGGTAAAGTCCGCCTTATCTCAGCTCACTGGTCACCATAGCAATACCCACCCATAGCACGTGCTCCAGCAAGTATATTTCACTGGTCATCCCCAAAGCCAACTCCTCCTTTGGCCGCCTTTCCTTCTAGTTCTCTACTGCCAATGACTGGAACGAATTGAAAAAATCACTGAAGCTGGAGACTTATATCTCCCTCACTAACTTGAAGCATCAGCTGTCAGAGCAGCTTACCGATCATTGCACCTGTACACAGCCCATCTTTAAATAGCCTCCCCAACTACCTCATCCGCAGATTGTTATCTATATTTTTGCTATTTTGCACTCCAGTATCTCTACTTGCACATCTATCACTCTAGTGATAATGCAAAATTTTAATTATTTCGCCATTATGGCCTAATTATTGCCTTACCTCCCTAATCTTACTACATTTGCACACATTGTATATATTTTTTTTTATTGTGTTATTGACTGTATGTTTGTTCATCCAATGTGTAACTCTGCTTTGCTTTATCTTTGCCAGGTCGCAGTTGTAAATGAGAACTTGTTCTCCACTGGCCTACCTGGTTAAATAAAATAATAATAAAAATCTGGACAAGAGGCATACATACCTACGTAAGAATGCTGTTAATTAACTATAGCTCAGCATTCAACACCATAGTACCCTCCAATGTCATCATCAAGCTCGAGGCCCTGGGTCTGAACCCCGCCTTGGGCAACTGGGTCCTGGACTTCCTGACGGGTCGCCCCCAGGTGGTGAAGGTAGGAAACAACACCTACTCTTCACTGATACTCAACACTGGGGCCCCACAAGGGTGTGTGCTCAGCCCTCTCCTGTACTCCCTGTTCACCCATGACTGCGTGGCCAAGCACGCCTCCGACTCAATTATCAAGTTTGCAGATGACAGAACAGTAGTAGGCTTGATTACCAACCCGCAATAACATCTGCTAAACACATGTATGTGACCAATAAATGCTATCAATGATAGTGTCATTGATAGCATGTCACTGCCATGACCTGGCCTTGGTTGGTACTGTATGAATCAGCAGTGAGTGATGAGGCATTAACCACATCATGATAAATCAATGTACGCTGCCACGATAGAGATTGATATCATTTTTACGTGTCTCAAATCAAATCAAATCAAATTTGACTGTGTGTGTGTGTGGAGTCCACAATAACTGCAGCATCACACTGAAGTAAATCCCAAAACACTCTCTCAATTGCAATCTTCACGTAATGACAACTCTGCACATAAAACTCAACCAAATGTATGACATTTAGAGAATAAGATCACATAGCTTGCCTGTTACAGCAAGTGCATTGTCAGAACTAAAATATCACACTGTCTTGAAAGAAAAAAAGTACTTTATCAGAATAATTTTGACAGAACATCCCATTGGTTTTGAGAATCATTGGCACTACATCTCATATACGAGGAGACTCCAATCCCATGGCCCAACCAATATCCACACTGACATTGACCTAGGCTACCACAGACCTGAATTCGGTCATATATGTTATATAGATATGAAATATCAAGTCTAAATAGCAGACATTAGCACTGGCTCACCAGAAGCTGCTAGCTCAAGAGGCTAGCCTCCGAGAAGAGGGCTAATTGTACACACTGGTTTGATTAAACGGCCGTTGCTGTCTCGTTTGATTATCATTGCATTACTATTGCTTGAGTGAGGGGGTTACTGGGACGGATATTGGGTTGAGGGACTTCTTCCGTTCGACTGCACTGTAAATGGAGCCATCATCATGGTCTTCTGTCTGTGGCCCGGGAGCATTGGTATGTTCCAAATGACCATGAAATCATCACTTGTTGAATTGCAAACAATGCGCGAAGACAACTTGTGTGACCCCTGAAAGTAATATGTTTTTTTTCTGGTCCTATGAACACCCACACATGAACTTAATTACCAATAAACAATTGCAACGATAGTTAACAGAAATATATTTTTAACTCAGATTATCTATAGATTATCTCAGAGTTAATTTATGACAATTAGCCATTTAAATCACAACAAAAGCCAACCCCTTCAGTGCTTTGCTCTCTTACTCTTCCAGGCCTATCTGTTTGAGCATAAACAACATGTCTGGTCGACTTAGCTAGCTTTGGGAGCCTGCCAGGAGGCTGCTGCTATGAGTTGATAGCCTCATTGAACTGATTTGCGGCTCTGTACATTTGCTGTGGTGAGACAATGAGCAGACCGAGATAGACAAAGAGATTCTTTACATCGCAAAGGGTTTAAAAAGATAAGCAATGCCGGAGATATCTGAACGAATATGGACACCGGAGTCACTGGGGTTAAAAAAACACCACAGAGTCACCAAAGGATTAAGAATGTGAGCTTGTCAGCTCTGACATGGAGAAGCACAGAGAAAATGAAAGCAATATATAGACAGACAAACACAGAAAAAGAGAGGAATGGGAAAAGGAGAGACAGAGAGAAAGCGAGCGAAAGAGAGAGAGAAGGCAGCCAAGAAAGATTTTTGCAAGCCGAATATATAGATCGCATCTAGTTTATCAGGTGCTGGGGCATAAACTAGGCCAGATGGAACTAATTCCGTGGAAGCGTGTACTGGCATTGGTTGGGAGTGGAGGGGGTCCCCTGAGGGATCTCTCCTTAGATTCTGATTATGGAAACCCCTGCTATTTGGCTGGGGGTTTGGGGAGGCAGGTGGGTGGGTGGGTGGGTGGAAGCCAAGATTTGGAGTGTATCTGTGTGTGTGGTCGGGTGCCAGGGTGCACAATGTGAGGGGTGAGCGTTAGCAATCACAGTGGTAGGCGACGATTGGTTTCTCTGAGGGAGGTAGGGGGTGTCTGTAACCTTTAGGAAAGGAGGTCATATGGGATCAGTGGATCAAGAGTGGCTGCTTTTGTGACTGGCACCATCCACCTCCACCCTCCTTAGGCAGTGGGTGCTATTTTTCCCTTCTGTTCCTATCAACAAGCTTCTGCCATTCACTGAAGGAAAGGAATAACTCTTCTATCCATCTCTTGCTTTAACCGCAGAGAGAACCTGAACTTCTGCCCTTCACTAAAGCAAAGGAAGAAAGCTTATATCATTTGCTTCGTTTCACTGAGGGAGAGAAAGAGAGCAAGTGTCTGGGGAAAGAGTGGTATGCACCTAATGGTTTGGAAAGCTCAAAAGACTGTATGAACATGGCTACCAGTCTGTCAAATGCAAATAGCTGCGTATGACAAGACACAAGACACTGGCTGAAGCAGATTGCTAATAATGTGCAAACAAATTCAGTGCCAGTTCATTAGCTTCAAAGGCAGCAGTGGTATTAGTCATCACACATGGCCGACACCTATTTCGGTGACATGATTAGCCGAGACTAAATAGAAGAATGTGCATCACCGATGGGGAGACATCACAGCGCTCATGTCCCAATGACGCAAAGCTCCTAAACAATCTGAGTAGATACAAATTGTCCAAAAATGTACTAAAGAACACATACAATAGTATACATCTTTACGATAAATATGCACTTTTGTATACGTATTAACTACATTCCTCCATATAATTAGAAGACTTTCAACCATTTCTAGTGGGCATTGTTTGTGCAGGCACTGTAATGATGCTGATTGCAGTAGATATGCCTGGAATAATAGTACTCGGTACCACATTTCCATAGAGCCTAAGATGAAACAACATGGCTATTGCGAGTATGAGAGAGATGGAGCGAGAGAAGAGTGAAAGAGTATTAGAAATCATATGGAGGAGAGTAAGTGCATGAGAGAGCAAGCCACAAAAAAGAGAGAGATTGAGAGGGGGAGCATACCACGAGAAAACAGATGGAGAAAGTGAGAGCATGTCACAAGTGAAAAGGAGGGAGGAAGAAAGAGAGATAGAGGGGGAAGCGAGAGAGAAGACAAAGGTCAGGCCTCTCAGTGGTGTTGCCACCTTGTCGGTAACCAGCACATAACAATGGCGTGCACTGGTGCCACTAGTCATGTGTCACAACAAGGAGGGGATAGGAGGGCACCCCGCTACACTGCTACAGGGCGCGACATTTCTGACAACCCGTACATCTCTATCGCAATGGGGTTGTAGTTCCTAAAATGTCAGGTTAGAGAGTGGAAATGCCGTTGCCTCACGGTGGAGGTGAAGCAATTTGCTTCACAAGGGTTTGACAACTGTCTCACCTTATCTATATGGTCCAGAGAGACCTTGTTACAAGGACAGGTCCACTAAGACCATTTGAAAGAAGATTCTGGGCCAGAGGTACTGTGCATTTGGAAGTTATTCAGACCCCTTTTCCACATGTTGTTACGTTACAGCCTTTTTCTAAAATGTATTAAATAAAAACAATTTTATCAGTCTACACACAATACCCATAATGACAAAGCGAGAACAGGTTTTTCGAATTTGTTTGCAAATATACACTACAGTTCAAAAGTTTGGGGTCACTTAGAAATGTCCTTGTTTTTGAAAGAAAAGCAACTTTTTTGTCCATTAATACAATATCAAATTGATTGGAAATACAGTGTCGACATTGTTAATGTTGTAAATGACTATTGTAGTTGGAAATGGCAGATTTCCAGCTACAATAGCAACAATCACTCCTGTGTTCCAATGGCACGTTGTGTTAGCTAATGCAAGTTTATTCATTTTAAAAGGCTAATTGATCATTAGAAAACCCTTTTGCAGTTATGTTAGAACAGCTGAAAACTGTTGTTCCGATTAAAGAAGCAATACAACTGGCCTTCTTTAGACTAGTTGAGTATCTGGAGCATCAGCATTTGTGGCTTCGATTACAAGCTCAAAATGGCCAGAAACAAAGACCTTTCTTCTGAAACTCATCAGTCTATTCTTGTTCTGAGAAATGAAGGCTATTCCATGCCAGAAATTGCCAATTAACTGAAGCTCTCGTACAACGCTGTGTTGGGACAGATCTGGGGAAGTGTACCAAAATATTTCTGCAGCATTGAAGGTCCCCAAGAACACAGTGGTCTCCATCATTCTTAAATTGAAGAAGTTTGGAATGACCAAAACACTTCCTATTGGTGGCCTGCCCGGCCAAACTGAGCAATCGGGGGAGAAGGGCCTTGGTCAGGGAGGTGACCAAGAACCCGATGGTCACTCTGACAGAGCTCCAGAGTTCCTCTGTGGAGATGGGAGAACCTTCCAGAAGGACTACCATCTCTGCAGCACTCCACCAATCAAGCCTTTATGGTAGTGGACAGACAGGAGCCGCTCCTCAGTAAAAGGCACAAGAGTTTGCCAAAAGGCACCTAAAGGACTCTTAGACCACGAGAATTAAGATTCTCTGGTCTGATGAAACCAAGACTTAACTGTGTGGCCTGAATGCCAAGCATCACTCCTGGAGGAAACCTTGGCACCATCCCTACGGTGAAGCATGTGGGTGGTAGCATCATGCTGTGGAGATGTTTTTCAGCAGCAGGGACTTGGAGACTAATCAGGATCGAGGGAAAGATGATCCTTGATGAAAACCTGCTCTAGAGCGTTCAGGACCTCAGACTGGGGCACCTTCAAACAGGACAACGATCCTAAGAATACATCCAAGACAATGCAGGAGTGGCTTCGGGACAAGTCTCTGAATGCGTTGAGTGGCACAGCCAGAGCCCAGACTTGAACCTGATCAAACTTCTCTGGAGAGACCTGAAAATAGCTGAGCAGCGAAACGCCCCATCCAACCTGACAGAGCTTGAGAGGATCTGCAGAGAAGAATGGGAGAAACTCCCCAAATACAGGTTTGCCAAGCTTGTAGCTTCATACCCAAGAAGACTCAATGCTGAAATCACTGCCAAAGGTGCTTCAACAAAGTATGGAGTAAAGGGTCTGAATACTTATGTAAATGTCTAAAAACCTGTCTTTGCTTTGTCATCGTGGGGTATTGTGTGTAGATTAAAATGATTTAATAAATTTTAGAAAAAGGATGTAACGTAACAAAGTGTGGAAAAAGTCAAGGGGTCTGAATACTTTCTGAATGTACTGTGAAAGTCAGTTGAAGAGACTGACAGAGAGGAAGGCAGGAAAACAGGTTAGAATAAAGAAATACGAATAATTAGAGTAAACACAACCAAAAGGACCTCCTCTCATGTGATTCTCTCACACCTATGCCCATTGCATGCCAGCCGTGCCATGGCAAAACAATGATGGCATTGTCATGTCCCAAAGCTGCTCTTGAGTTCCAGGCATTAAAAGTCCCTTCTAGGCTCAATGTTTACTTGCCCATGCTTGCTCGCCAACTGAAGGGTGTGGACAGTCCGCAGTTACAAAATAATGTGCCACGAATGTATATTTACATAACATAATTGATGGGGTTTCAGGCAGGTCATTTTAAAACTGCTTCGGTAGTCTATATTTGGTGCTAGGACAGAGCTACACGATTAGCCACCTCTAGACAGACATGTGGGCGGCAGGGTAGCCTAGTGGTTGGAGCATTGGACTAGTAACCGAAAGGTTGCAAGTTCGAATCCCCGAGCTGACAAGGTACAAATCTGTCGTTCTGCCCCTGAACAGGCATTTAACCCACTGTTCCTAGGCCGTCATTGTAAATAAGAATTTGTTGACTTGCCTAGTAAAATAAAGGTTAAAAAAATAAAAATCTCAACATGTCTTTAGTACTTTAGTACTTTAATGGATCGTAGTGGTTTCTTTGGACCTGTCTGGATCTCATTGTCCAAGTCTGTACATGAACTTAAAACCCTCAAGAACCTCTTGTGACCTTAATCAGCTCACTCTAATATCTGTTTCAATATTAGCTTCTCAAGTCGTTTAAACTTGATTTATAGGATATGATAATGTGGATTATGGATGCAATGCCGAAGCATGACACAGCAATCCTTGCTTCCCTACATATCATTACAAATGCAGTTGTTTTATAGTGTTCTCTAGAATTTCGACTTTGTTTTCTCACAATAGCTGTTATCAGCTAAGATCTTTTCCATGCAACTGGGAAGGTGGTGCAGTTGGTGACTGAGAAAGTAACATAGGCTTATTTGCTCAAGGTGCCTCCCACTTGTAGTTTAGACCAGACTGCATTTAGATGGTCTGGCTGGAAGACAAAGGTTTTTATTGTCCAAGTAGCACCCTTTGGGCAAAGTCCAACCGCTTATCAACGTCTAGCTGTTACTACATTGAATTCCATACACATTATGTCAAGGGCTATCAAATGGGAGAGTCTACACTCACAGTAGTCACTCTTTGCATTGTTACTCATTGGCTATGTTCCCATGTCCATACTAGCATAGTACGTAGCATGCTCAATACATTATACAATACTTCTTTATGTCAGATGGTTTTACCAACCTTATGGATGAAGGGCGGAGGACAAGTTGACGTGATGTGGACAGAATCATTCAAGTTTTATATGCTGTTTGTGGAGACATCCACCCTCTCTTCACCTTATCTACCCCTTGCAACCTCATGCCCCTTCTCTTCCTCAAACGTTTGGCAGGGACACACCACCAAGATTGCCGACCTGCACAGTAGGGGGCCATTCCTTCGCTTGCTAGAACAAGAACTGCAGTATGCCAGGAGGGCCGCAGTTTCTCTCGCTGTTTCAACACGTAGAATCAGCGTGGCACCAGAAAGCATGAAATGAGCACCAACAAGGAGAAAAGAGGGTACTTTTCCCAGTAACATACACCCCTTTCATTTTCAAAATAGAATTGATCTTAACGAAAATGTAACGGAGGATCGGAGGACCAATGCGCGCGTGGTAAGTGTTCATAATGTTTAATCAAACACAACAGAACACTGGAACAAAACAATAAATGTGAATAAACTAAACAGTCCCGTGTGCTAACAAACACTGACACGGAAGACAGAAAATAAACACCCACGAAACACAGGTGGAAAAAGTATGATTCTCAATCAGAGACAACTAAAGACACCTGCCTCTGATTGAGAACCATACTAGGCCGAACACAGAAACCAACATAGAAAAACAAACATAGTCTTCCCACCCCAACTCAAACCCTGACCATACTAAAACAAAGACAAAACAAAGGAACTAAGGTCAGAACGTGACAGAAAACAATAAATCTGCATATTAAATCATTTTTTCTAGAGAAAATCTTAGTTACATCGTTTACATCTAGCTAAGGAGTGTTGTGCATTATTTCTGAAGTTTGAAATGTGCAAAGAAATTGCTAGCTAGGTAACGTTAGCTTGCTAACTGAGCCAATCACACTTCATATGAAACGAATGGGATAGTAACTGCAGCATATCAAATCTTATTTGTCACATGCGCCGAATACAACCGTGAAATGCTTACTTACCCTTAAGAAAGCAAGTGCACACAATGTTGAACACTACATCGCTAAACACTGAATCCCTCTGTCTCACCCTCTCCCTTAGTTTAATTAACAGTTGCTCAAACTGCGTACTAGCCATTGTTTACGTTCCCTTGAGTGTGTGCATGTGCATGCGTCAATCAAGTGTCCGCTCTCAATTATTTATCTTGTTCACTAAGACGTATGCTTCCCCAAGATTAATTAACCTTGATTAATCTATCTAATTAATTAACACATTGCTCAAATGAAACCTGAGTGCTAGCTTGCATACAAGAACATTTCGCTGCTCAAACCGCTGAGCGTTTTGCGAAGATAAGGAGGTGAGGCAGGTTGGGGGGGAGAGCTAGTTTTTGAAGGTCATGCATCCCTCTACTACATCATAAATGTCAGTTAAGACAGGGGATCACTTTTGGGAGAGGCATTGAAGTTCAAGTGAAGTGGGGCCGGGGCAACTTTTGGGTAATGTATGAAGCAGCAGATTTAATAGAAGTGGTGGCCCATCACGTCCCTGTTTAGCATAGACACCTTGGCTCAACATGTAAAACATTATTAGGCACACTGCATTTTTTCGGACTAAAAACAAGAGGGGATTTTGGGCATCCGGAGTGCTAAGCTAAAAACATGCAAGCAACCCACACAGACATAAAAGCAAGTGCCTTGGTTGAACATGTGCTTTGAAACACTGGGCAAGCAAGACAAAAGCACCTGAGTTGGCAGTGGCACGCACCAACAATTTGACAGATGCAGCCATTACCCATGATTATGGTGCGTTTACACGCTAGGGTCTACATTCCTACTGAGACTCCAAGGCTCCTGTTGCCACCTTGATGTGTGTTCTGTTCTTAAGAAAATGAATCTGTGAGTGTATGAGTAAACACACAGCACAATGAGGCCAGCCCTGAACAGGTTACAGAACAGGTGCAGCTTTTTGCTGTGTTGCAGATTCTCCCCTCCTTCATTCCCTCCATCTTTCTCTCAGCAGATTCAAACACCTGTAGCAGACTCAAAAATGTTTAACCACCTGGAAAACATCATTATACTACTACTATGTGTGGGGCACAGGAGGTTGATGGCGCCTTAATTGGGGAGGACGGGCTCATGGTAATGGCTGGAGCGTAATCAGTGGAATAGTATCAAATACATCAAACATACGGTTTCGATGTGTTTGATGCAATTCCATTCACTCCGTTCCAACTATTATTATGAGCCGTCCTCCCCTCAGCAGCCTCCACTGGTGTAGGGATTATGAGACCCAACACCAGACCACCAACTTGGAATAGCCTGTGAAGTATAAGACACAAACTATACGGACCCCAGTCTGAAGTCTTATAGAGCTTCGGCTATCTTCAGCTACAGATGTAGGATCTTAATTTGAGCCTGTTCGCTACAGCAGAAAAATAACCCTGCAGCAACAGGAATTGTGGATTATAATTCATGGACATTTTTGTAGGGGTTGATACATTTTTTGTTAGGGTTAATGAAGTAATTTTAAGATTACAAACTTTAGCTTTCTTAAACCTCTAATACACTACACGTTTGCATTTTCTGCTGTTCAACAACAGTGTGATCAAATTAAGATACGGCATCTGTATAATAGTCTGTGATTGGGTTGAATTGACTGTGTGTAGTAACACAAAAAAGTTACAGTATGTTACCATAAATTCCAAATAAACTTTACAGTAATGTACTTTTAATCCAACGTTTCTTCAGAATTTACGGTAACATACGGTAACTTCTTTTTACAGTAACTTACACGTAACTGGCTGCCAGTAAATTACCACAACTTGGTTTTATGGTTTATACAGCGTAGATACTCTTTCGATAGACCAATACTGAGATATTGAATTGTCTGACACTTTGTAGATTGACTGATAGCTGCGCTGCTAGGACCTCTAATAAACTGGATGATTGGACAACTACATTGGAACACTGATGTAAGGTAGTTTGGGCAAGATGTCACAGAACAACCACACACTGCATCTTATATAGTTTTGCAACTGTATCTACTGTTTTGCGACAGTCAGAGACAGGACCTTCAGATGGCTGTGTCAGCAAAGGGGCCCCAACATGTTTCCTGTCTTCCATGTGCATTCTCATAGTAATCTGTGTCAAATCAATCACAGACAACAAATGTCACCCATATATTTATATTATTATTGGACAATCCCTCTGAATATGAGTAATATGTAAAAGTCAAAGACAAGTACACATACTCTGCGCTTTAATTCAGAGGTGACTACAAGGTTTGAGAAAAAAATTAGCTGAATTCTCGCATTTCTGACGTGTGATCACTTAGTTCAATGTTTATTTTCCATTGTCTTGCTATTAGGAGTAGCTTGTTAGTGTTAAAAATAGGTAATTTGACACAGAAAATATTACGGGTCCTTGATGAGATGTTGCAATGGAAAGATGTGGGCCTTTCCATGACAATTTGGTAAATCTGTATTCAAACTAGTTACAAATGATTCACGATGCACTCAATCACCCACACCGCTCTCTGAACATTCACATGACTGACACTTCAACCCAAATCTCCGCCCCTGTACACAGTCCTTAATTCTCATACTACCAACATATTTTACAGTGCTATCAGAAAGTATTCACACCCTTGACTTTTTCCACATTTTGTGGTGCTACAGACTGAATTTTTAATTAATTTAATTGAGATTGTTTTTAATCAATGGCCTACACACAATACCCCATAATGTCAAAGTGGAATTATGTTTTTCAAATTATTTTAACAAATTAATAAAAAATGAAAAGCTGAAACGTAGTGAGTAAATTATTCAACCCCTTTGTCATGGCAAGCCTAAATAATAAGTACAGGAATCCAAATTTGCTCAACAAGTTACATACTGTAATAAGTTGCATGGACCCACTCTGTATGCAATAATAGTGTTTAACATGATTTTTGAATGACTACCTCAGCTCTGTAACCCACACATACAATTATCTGTACAGCCCCACAGTCGAGCAGTGAATTTCAAACACAGATTCAACCACAAAGACCAGGGAGGATTTCCAATGCTTCACAAAGAAGGGTACCTATTGGTAGATGGGTAAAAATAAAATAAAGATAATTTTTTGAAAACCCCTTTGAACATGGTGAAGTTATTAATTACACTTTGGATGGTGTATCAATACACCCAGTCACTACAAAGATACAGGCATCCTTCCTAACTCAGTTGCCAGAAAGGAAGGAAGCGGCTCAGGGATTTCACCATGAGGCCGTGATGGCTGTGATAAGATAAAACTGAGGATGGATCAACAACATTGTAGTTACTCCACAATACTAATCTAATTGACAACCAGGCACAAAAGTAATACTGCAAAAATTGTGGCAAAGCAATTCACTTTTGGTCCTGAATACAAAGTGTTATTTTGGGGGCAAATCCAATACAACACATTACTGATTACCACTCTCCATATTTTCAAACATAGTGGTTGCTGCATCATGTTATGTGTTTACTTGTAAGAGTTAAGGACTGTGGAGTTTTTCGGGATAGAAACGGAATGGAGCTAAGCAAAGGCAAAACCCTAGACCTAAATCAGTCTGCTTTCCACCAAACACTGGGAGAGGAATTCACCTTTCAACAGGACAATAACCTAAAACCAGGCCAAATCTAAACTGGAGTTGCTTACCAAGAAGACAGTGAATGTTCCTGAGTGGTTGAGTTACAGTTTTGACTTAAATCTGCTTGAAAATCCATGCCAAGACCTGAACATGGTTGTCTAGCAATGATCAACAACCAATTTGATAGAGCTTGAAGAACTTTGATAATGGGCAAATGCTGTACATTCCAGGTGTGGAAAGCTCTTAGAGACTTAGAAAGACTCACAGCTGTAATCTCTGCTAAAGGTGTTTCTATAAGGTATTGACTCAGAGGTGTGAATACTTATGTAAATTATATATTTATTGTATTTAATTTTCAATACATTCGCAAAGATTTCTAAAACATTTAGTTCACTTTGTCATTATGGGGTATTTTGTGTAGATGGGTGAAAATCAATCAATTTTGAATTCAGGCTGTAACCCAACAAAACGTGGAAAAAGTCAAGGATTATGGATACTTTCTGAAGGTCCATACATAGATTATCAATGAATAATACAAAATATATATTTTTTTACCAATAATAAAACTATTGGAAAAAGCAACAATCATAGCAAAAAAAATCTACTTAATTCTTATCAAAACATCATTAGACATGTAAATAATGTTATCTGAAAATGTTCTATGAAAATATACTGTTATTTTAGCAAAATTACAGGTCATTTGCATATTGTTTCAAACGAAAATATAAATGTTTCTCATAAATAAATGCATCTTTTTTCCAATGTGTTTGTTTTTAGCACAAACTGAAATTATGCAAACAATTAGAATTTTAGCAACCAGGAAATGCCAGAACAATTTCTGTATAGTGCATCTTTAAGTAAATACAATTTTGTTCATATTTTTAAAATTACTGCCATTTAAAGGGGTGGTACACCAAAATGTTACTTACTTTTATTGACAAAAGGTGATTCATTGATTGACCCTGACAGACAATTACCAAAAATATGGCTTAGTTTTCTTTATTTACTTACTGCAGAGCCAGCATTAGCATCACAGCTAGTGTAACAATGAAAGTGTCAGGGCCTATGGCAGGACGCTTCAAAAAAAATGCTCAATCTTCAAAAAGACCCTTCAAACCAAATGTTATAGCAACCAAAATACCATAACAAGTTGAACACATAGAATATTGGAGGATATTAAAGGAATTCTGATATTTATATACTATTTCCCGTAGAATATATTTTATTCAGGGAAGACATTCCAATACAGAACTATGTGTACATTCAGAGGGTAGCTAGTTTCTGTATTACAGTTCTACCAATTATTCATACCACTGACATACCTTTATGAGCTGTTTTGATTGTAGCTAAGCATATATGTAAGATACTTTGGATTTTGTACATAGTTATATGTACATTTTGTACATAGTTACAGTACATAAGGTGCTCCAGCTCTGCTGGTCAAAATCACTGGTACAGGTCCCCCTCCACCCTCTGATGATAAGTTTAACTTAATATTATATCACCAGAGAAATCTGAATTCAAATAAATACGTTTTTTAGATTTGCCCTATAATAAATACCTTTTAGGAGGTATTCTGTATTGCAGTTGTATGAAGTATTTATTCCATTGGCAGACTTTGTATACCATTGGCAGATTTTTATATGCACAAATATAAGGTAATTTTGGTTTTATACTGAGTCATACGATGTGGTATAGAAAAGCACACTCTTAGGTGAGTATATGGCGAGCTTTATCTCTGCAGATACAGGTCCTCTGATACAAGTCCTCTCCACCCATCATCCTGGTGGTATGGATAACTTATTATTTTGTCTCCTGAGAAAACTAGATTCAAAAAGGTTCTATCTATCAAATTACTATAGATGGAATTAGGTGTTTTTAAGCTGGAGTCAAAAGGACCCCAAAGGACTTGAATTTTTAAAAGGTACATATTGATACAGAAACACTAAACAAACAGCTGCCGTTGAAGTACCTGGGGACAAGCTAGCAAAATGGCACCGGGGGATCAGGCGCTTGCGGCCGGCTTGCTGTGACTGCTACTACCATGAGCACAGAGCCAAATGTGCCATGCCTTACAATGATTTACCCTTCAACAACGATTGATATGTAAATGTGACATGAAAAAAAAAATCCAGAAACTTAACCAAAACTTACGAGAGGCGCTCCAATTTTGATGGACAGTTCTGGCCATTGTTTGGCACTTGTACCTGTTTTTAGTTAGAGGATCATAGAGAGAGAGAGAGAGATAAACATACTGAGCATTACAGGAGTAACCTGCAAATATTTTATAGCTCTTAAGATTCCTGAGCTCTTAGCCAGTGTTTACCGTCAAAGGGCACGGTGAGGCCACAAATTAGAACCATTCGCTCTGGCATCAAATGCTTGGCAGTCACGCACAGACTTGAGCTTAATCTATGAAAGGGTACAGCACCAGGGCGAATATAAGTGGGGGAATACAACCAGTCCCAGCTCTTTAGCCTCTACAGTAGACTTGACACTGTCCTTCAACAACTAAAGTCAAAGAATGTTGCCTGGTGTCAGTCTAGTTTTGCACAGTATACAGAAACTTCTAATCTTTTTCGATACTCGAACATGAAAAAAGGTTTGACACTACAATTTTTGTTACTTCAGAACTTCTGTCAAATGTATCTCATGTCATCTACTGGTTGATAGAGGATCAAGTCGGTCTGTCAGCGCAGCCAATGTCTCGATATGCTTCCATGTTTCATGAGCTGGAATAAAAGATCCCAAAAATGCTCCATATGCACAAAAAGCTTATTTCTCTCAAATGTAGTTGACAAATATTTTACATCCATGTTAGTGAGCATTTCTCCTATGCCAAGATAATCCATCCACCTGACAGGTGTGGCATATCAAGAAGCTGATTAAACAGTATTATCATTACACCTTGTGCTGGGGACAATAAAAGGCCACTAAAAAGTGCAGTTTTGTCAGACAACAATGCCAGATGTCTCAAATTTTGAGGGAGCGTGAAATTGACATGCTACCAACGTTGTTTTAGAGAATTTGGCAGCACGTCCAACCGGCCTCACAACCACAGACAACCACAGACAACCACTTCTTCACCTGCAGGATCGTCTGAGACCAGCCACCCAGACAGCTGATGAAACTGAGGAGTATTTATGTCTGTAATAAATCCCTCTTCTGGGGAAATACTAATTCTGATTGTCTGGGCCTGGCTCCCCAGTGGGTGGGCCTATGCCATCCCAGGCCAACCATTGGCTGCGACCCTGCCCAGTCATATGAAATCCATAGATTAGGGCCTAATGAATTTAATTCAAATTTCCTTATATGAACTGTAACTCAGTAAAATCATTGAAATTGTTGCATGCTGTGTTTACATTTTTTGTTCAGTATAAACAGTAAAATACATTTATCCCCCAAAACTCCTTAAGTAGTACTTTAAAGTATTTCTACTTAAGTACTTTACACCACTGCTCCCAATCCCAGTCAAGTACTAACTGTGTGTCTGAATGACGTCATGGGTCATAGCATTCCAGAGGGACATCAGAGACTGTAACGTTCTTTGCTTCACGGAAACATGGCTCATTTATCTGGAGGCTGCATTCATTGTAGCTGGGGATTTTAACAAGGCTAATCTGAAAACAAGACTCCCTAAATTTTATCAGCATATCGATTGCGCAACCAGGGGTGGAAAAACCTTGGATCATTGTTACTCTAACTTCCGCGACGCATATAAGGCCCTGCCCCGCCCTCCTTTCGGAAAAGCTGACCACGACTCCATTTTGTTGATCCCTGCCTACAGACAGAAACTAAAACAAGAGGCTCCCACGCTGAGGTCTGTCCAACGCTGGTCCGACCAAGCTGACTCCACACTCCAAGGCTGCTTCCATCACGTGGACTGGGATATGTTTCGTATTGCGTCAGATAACAATATTGACGAATACGCTGATTCGGTGTGCGAGTTCATTAGAACGTGCGTTGAAGATGTCGTTCCCATAGCAATGATTAAAACATTCCCTAACCAGAAACCGTGGATTGATGGCAGCATTCGCGTGAAACTGAAAGCGCAAACTACTGCTTTTAATCAGGGCAAGGTGACTGGTAACATGACCGAATACAAACAGTGCAGCTATTCCCTCCGCAAGGCTATCAAACAAGCTAAGCGTCAGTACAGAGACAAAGTAGAATCTCAATTCAACGTCTCAGACACAAGAGGCATGTGGCAGGGTCTACAGTCAATCACGGACTACAAGAAGAAATCCAGCCCAGTCACGGATCAGGATGTCTTGCTCCCAGGCAGACTAAATAACTTTTTTGCCCGCTTTGAGGACAATACAGTGCCACTGACACGGCCTGCAACGAAGACATGCGGACTCTCCTTCACTGCAGCCGAGGTGAGTAAGACATTTAAACGTGTTAACCCTCGCAAGGCTGCAGGCCCAGAAGGCATCCCCAGCCGCGCCCTCAGAGCATGCGCAGACCAGCTGGCCGGTGTGTTTACGGACATATTCAATCAATCCCTATACCAGTCTGCTGTTCCCACATGCTTCAAGAGGGCCACCATTGTTCCTGTTCCCAAGAAAGCTAAGGTAACTGAGCTAAACGACTAGTAGCACTCACTTCCGTCATCATGAAGTGCTTTGAGAGACTAGTCAAGGACCATATCACCTCCACCCTACCTGACACCCTAGACCCACTCCAATTTGCTTACCGCCCAAATAGGTCCACAGACGATGCAATCTCAACCACACTGCACACTGCCCTAACCCATCTGGACAAGAGGAATACCTATGTGAGAATGCTGATCATCGACTACAGCTCGGCATTCAACACCATAGTACCCTCCAAGCTCATCATCAAGCTCGAGGCCCTGTGCAACTGAGTACTGGACTTCCTGACGGGCCGCCCCCAGGTGGTGAGGGTAGGCAACAACATCTCCACCCCGCTGATCCTCAACACTGGGGCCCCACAAGGGTGCGTTCTGAGCCCTCTCCTGTACTCCCTGTTCACCCACGACTGCGTGGCCACGCACGCCTCCAACTCAATCATCAAGTTTGCGGACGACACAACGGTGGTAGGCTTGATTACCAACAATGACGAGACGGCCTACAGGGAGGAGGTGAGGGCCCTCGGAGTGTGGTGTCAGGAAAATAACCTCACACTCAACGTCAACAAAACTAAGGAGATGATTGTGGACTTCAGGAAACAGCAGAGGGAACACCCCCCAATCCACATCGATGGAACAGTAGTGGAGAGGGTAGCAAGTTTTAAGTTCCTCGGCATACACATCACAGACAAACTGAATTGGTCCACTCACACAGACAGCATCGTGAAGAAGGCGCAAGCAGCGCCTCTTCAACCTCAGGAGGCTGAAGAAATTCGGCTTGTCACCAAAAGCACTCACAAACTTCTACAGATGCACAATCGAGAGCATCCTGGCGGGCTGTATCACCGCCTGGTACGGCAACTGCTCCGCCCACAACCGTAAGGCTCTCCAGAGGGTAGTGAGGTCTGCACAACGCATCACCGGGGGCAAACTACCTGCCCTCCAGGACACCTACACCACCCGATGTTACAGGAAGGCCATAAAGATCATCAAGGACATCAACCACCCGAGCCACTGCCTGTTCACCCCGCTATCATCCAGAAGGCGAGGTCAGTACAGGTGCATAATTAGCTTGCTAGCTAGTCTAACTAGGTATCTAGATTGCTACCTAAGGACTACCATAGTTCTTGTGAATCCAAAGGGCCATAACGAATAGTATTGTCATAAGGGCAAAGGACTACCAATGCATGCCAAAACCAAAGTAATGTTCTGTGAATGCAGAGCTATGACAGTCAAAATTCATTGTATTAAACTGCTTTTTTCCCACAAGTGCGATAGCTAGCTAATGTACCAATTCAGATAGATACAGTATCTAGCTAATCTTTTAACGTAAACTCACCCCATTCCGTACAAATGTGCGCAACCTCAACATTCAAACGAGGCTACAAAGAAAACTAATGGGATTGTAGCGACTGTGTTGACGTCAAAATCGGGGGTGTGAACTAGGTTTCTATTCAAGTGTTGATCGACATGTTAATGGCTCTATAGTATTGGAGAAAAGTTGAAAAAACTGACCCTCCGTTACATCTTGACGTGTCATGTCGTAACATACAGCACGCATAAAGCAACTATTTCTGTCTTACAATCTCTTCACCAGGTGTAGCACTTCTATCATCCTTTAAAAACAAGACATGGACAGTGACGGGGGTAAGGGGGGGATACCTAATCATTTTTTCATCATCATTGCATGCGATCATCATTCTCGAAGCCGCTGTTTACTTCTAAGATCACTTTAGCACCGCCCTAAAAACCCGAATTAAATTCGACACAAACCTTCAAATTAGGTATTTAATGACACATTGTAAAAACTCTTAATTGTGTTTTATTTACATTTTAGAGGTGATAAGGTGATAAGTTGGACAGATCGAGTGAAAAAAGCAATTTTCCCATACAACATCTCTCCTTCACACTATCACGCATTAGTTTCTCTTCCCCACCCGCCGTTTTTAGAAAGAACCGACGGGGCTCATTGCCTGCTTGAATTATGCAAAAACGGGCAGTGTTTAGGTCATGTAATTGATTTTGTTGGAAAGGGGAGAAATTGTGCTTCAAAATGGTATTGACATTACAGTTGATCTGTAAGTATTACGTTTTTGGGGCGCTAAAATAAGGGCAATTGTACGGACCAAGGCGATGTACGAGTTTACTTGAGTTTACGTTACCAGGCAGAGAAATTCACAGAAGCAATAAGGTTATTACAATGTCCCTAACATTGCTACAGTACCTTTCTGGCAAACAACATGAATACTTTTTATTACAATATAAATACAAATAATTATACCCAGGGCTCTATTTGCGGTTGGTGTTAAGGCGGCACCAGTGTCAAACGCACGCTCTCTGGAAATTTCGACTTAAATGCGTAAATGCCAGCACTCTGCTATTTGTAATTTACCCGTCTTATAGAAGTATGCTTGCGCTGAGGTGGGAGGGGTGGAAATATTTGAGTTGTGTCCTTAAAAACATCCGCCAATGTGCAAATTTCAAGCAGCGCTACTGGTGACATTTAAGACTCTGTTCTTTGCGGTAATGCAATTGGTTATGGCATTGATGTTGTCAGTGGAGGCACACAGTAGTTTAATCAGTAGACTATAGTTAAGGTTTTATTAAAATATTACGAGCAGCAAAACAGTCAGACATTCCTTTATATTGTAAATGTTTGTCGATGCAACTTCCGAAAAAAGCTTGGACTCATTAGGCCTGTGCGATGCCCATGGAATGAAAGGTGCCAGTGAGTGTAGGAAGTCTGTTTAGGAACATCAAGTTATTACAATAGACTGCATATAAACTCTGTAAAAAATCCCACTTTTTCAGGACCCTGTCTTTCAAAGATAATTTGTAAAAATCTGTGGAACGGTCGTTAAGACACTAACAGCTTACAGACGGTAGGCAATTAAGGTCACAGCTATGAAAACTTAAGACACTATAAACAGGCCTTTCTACTGACTCTGAAAAACACCAAAAGAAAGATGCCCAGGGTCCCTGCTCATCTGCGTGAATGTGCCTTAGGCATGCTGCAAGGAGGCATGAGGACTGCAGATGTGCCAGGGCAATAAATTGCAATGTCCGTAACGTGAGACGCCTAAGACATCGCTACAGGGAGACAAGATGGACAGCTGATCGTCCTCGCGGTGGCACACCACGTGTAACAACACCTGCACAGGATCGGAAAATCCGAACATCACACCTGCGGGTCAGGTACAGGATGGCAACAATAACTGCCCGAGTTATACCAGGAACGCACAATCCCTTCATCAGTGCTCAGACTGTCCGCAATAGGCTGAGTGATGCTGGACTGAGGGCTTGTAGGCCTACAAGCCCTCAGTCCAGCATCACTCAGCCTATTGCGGACAGTCTGAGCACTGATGAAGGGATTGTGCGTAAGGCAGGTCCTCACCAGACTGGCACTGGCAACATTGTCGCCTATAGGCACAAACTCACCATCACTGGACCAGACAGGACTGGCATAAAGTGCTCTTCACTGCCGAGTCGCGGTTTTGTCTCACCAGGGGTGATGGTCGGATTCGCGTTTATCATTGAAGGAATGAGCGTTACACCGAGGCCTGTACTCGGGAGCGGGATCGATTTGGAGGTGGAGGGTCCGTTATGGTCTGGGGCGGTCTGTTACAGCATAATCGGACCGAGCTTGTTGTCATTGCAGGCAATCTCAACGCTGTGCGTTACAGGGAAGACATCCTCCTCCCTCATGTGGTAACCTTCCTGCAGGCTCATCCTGACATGACCCTCCAGCATAATAATGCCACCAGCCATACTGCTCGTTCTGGCATCTTCCACTTTCATCTGTTGGGAATTCTGATTGCTGCCCTTGGTGCTAAATCAGCTTGAATCCTAGGCTATTTGCCTTTTCATTTGTTTACCTTCCACCTGGCAAAGTCACTAACTTCCCATATCAGGTGTTGACAGGCTAATCTTATTATACCGTTTGGGCAATGTCCAATTGTCCATGTCTCGAACATGCTGTGCTTTTAGGAAAAGTGAATGCAATGTAGGTAGACAAATATTTCCATGTTGAAGCCAATAACAAAAAAAACTAGAATGCTACACATTTGTTCTAACTAGGGCGAGTGTAGTATTTAATAAACTATATCAATGGATAGGACACACATCCATGCCTCCTGCTGAAGAGCCCTTAGGCCTACGTGTGCACACATTGCCTCATTGCCTCATACTCATGGATCGAGAGATGCGATGTCACGACACCCACCGAAGTCGGCTCCTCTCCTTGTTCGGGCGGCGTTCGGCGATCGACGTCACCGGCTTTCTAGCCATCGCCGCTCCATTTTTCATACATCCATTTGTCTTGTCTGGTTTTCATTTCCCCAATCAATCTAATTGTATTTAACCCTCTGTTTCCCATCACGTTTTGTGTGTAATTGTTTTCATGTCATACAATGTTCTTCGCCTTTAGACACACCTTGACATGTGATTTATGATTATAATGCTTCTGACCCGATCCTATTTAGAAATACTCTTGTTGGTTTTGAAAAAAAAAAATTTTTTTTTTTATTTGATTAAAAACCAAACTTAATATAAAGATTCACCGTCCATGGTTTTATGGTGAGAATTCAATGCAATTTCGTAAAAATATGGTCATTACACTACATTACATTTGCGAGCAATATAACAGTGAGTGTCTATTCCCCCTTTCTCTTGGATCTGAATGCCTATTATACACCCGCGGGGAGTAATTTTTATTTAACCTTTATTTAACTAGGCAAGTGAGTTAAGAACAAATTCTTATTTACAATTACGTTCCACCCCGGCCAAGCCCTAACCCGGACGACACTGGGCCAATTGTGCACCACCCTATGGGACTCCAAATCACAGCCGGTTGTGATACAGCGTGGAATTGAACCAGGGTCTGTAGTGACACCTCTAGCACTGAGATGCAGTGCCTTAGACCACTGAGCCACTCGGGAGCCAATTAAGGTGCACGTAACTGCATTTATAAATTGCCTATTCAAAACAAGTTGTTTCGTTTTTATAATAATTTGATTACAATTTTTTCAGGCCTTGTCAATAGCCTAGTGAATTTAATATTGCTTATTGACTACGTTTGACATGTCTAGACTGCAATTTACAGTAGGCCTAGCCCTTATATCAGTGTGAATGCAATGTAGTTAGAAGGATATGTACTGCAAACATGTTCAAAATATTTAGCAAATATGGGGCAGGCTATTTACTGAACTAGGCTATAACAGACTAACATTTGAGTTGAAACGCAATAGGATAAAAGACTCTAAATACACAACTTGAAGCAACCACATATTTAGCCATGAAGTATGTTCTGATTGGCCAGTGAGGGACCAAGCCTCGACACACCCACAACTTGTTTATACATCAAAACACAGGCCACTGACAGCTACTGCAATAATTTTGTTTGTGAAAATAGCTAAAATATTTCTGATACACCCTGGAACCTATAACGCTTCCGCCAGCGCTACCATTGATTTACCATTGCGTTAGTTTGTTAAAAGAGCCCCCAGCGTATAATGTTTTTACCTGTTCTGAAGACATTGTAAAATGGAATTTATTTATGTTATTTTCAATTTTGTCCGCAGCTGTTTATCGCATTCTCTGATTTTCTGGAGCCTCAACACTGCTCAATGTACTATGTCATTCCCAGCCAACTACCAATGAGAGCAGGGGTTTCTTGGAAATGGTGTTA